>NC_133380.1:40710422-40722922 GCF_049309525.1 Garra rufa | reverse complement strand
AACACAATCATACACTTAATATATTACTAATATAAAAAATTCAGAGAGAAATGTATTTATGATTTTAACAATGTTAAAATTTCTTTTACCACATTCCAAAAAAAAATTGAAGAAATAAATATTTCTTTGAGCTTCACTCTGACAATGTTGTTGATTTACATCCTGAAGAAAGCAAAAAGACAGTTAAACATAAGACGATAACACTCAGATGAAGAAAAGAACATTCATTAGTGCAGTACACAACTCTGTTCACTAATGTGTTTTTAATTTGTAATAACTGCCCAATAGTCCTGTTAAGGCATGGTGCTCAATAGCTCTATTCAGATGGTAATTGTTTCTCATGTGGATGTCTTTAAAAATAAATCCGCATGGCACTTGATAAAACCCATATACTCATATGTTGATTTATGTGATGCTACAAACCTGGGAACATGCTGCTCATGTGGTTGCATGATTGTCTGCCTAAATACAATATAATATTTAATTTAACAAAAGGAAAATATTACAATATCATATCGCAACAGCTAAAGTCTGTCTACACCGGACGGGACAAAACGACCGTTGCAAATCATTTAAACTTTGTGTGAACACGTCATAAATTGAACGCGGCAGCAGATTACTGTCTGGGATTTGCAATGTTGAGCCGCGTAGCATCCAGTGTAGACAGCATAATAAGTTTTATTGTATTTTTTCATGCCGCACCGTGCCGTGCCGCTCGCTAGGTGTAACATTAACTTAACGTTTACTCTTTGCCGAGTCAAGTAACGTTAGCTAGTTTTACTGGTGTCCATTTACAATCCAACTCATAATAAATATGTTTGCTAAGTTATTTGCTTTCAATATAACTTTGCATAACTTAGTCCTCAAGCTAACATGAGAAGCTATCTCTGTAATATTTTAAAAAAATGCGCCAAAATGTTTTGACTCAGAGCTCAAAGTAAAGGCGAATATTATAAAAATTTACCATCCAGCAGAAGCGGGCCGTCATCTGAGCCCAAAGCAGCAGCAGTTGATGGTCGCGATTAACAGTAATGGCGGATCAACGAAGGGATCAGATCAGTTAGGGGAGGAGTCACAGTTACTCTGAAATTTTGCTCCTACTCTAGTGACACTTTTTACTCTGGTACACTCAAAATAGAGCAAAAACAACTATTTTTGAGGAAAAAAAAAATTTAACTCTGGAAAAACAACTCTGTCATTTTTCCTGTGTAGTAAGTTTGATCCCGATGAATAACCTGCCCAACCACCTCCCTCAGCCTAATGGCTAAAGCTTTAGAAAGGAGCTTTAAATCCGAGCACAAGAGCGAGACAGGGCAGTAATATATTCAAAAGAAAATACTTCAAAAGTTATTATCTCCATCATCCTGCCCAGATCAGACTTCCATCCTCGCACCATACAAAAATGAAGACATCTCACATAGATGTGCTGGAATGCCAAATGTTCACCTGGCTCATCATCCCACACTGGACCTCTGATATCTTTACGACCATGTCCACCTCCGTAAAGACAGTGTTCGTGTGTTTGCCAAAACTCTTAAAGACGTGGCCCTGGGTCGAACCCCAGGCAGCCCCCCAAAGAACGCTAGAGCAGCCACTACCTTTCAGCCAGTGAGACGCTTTCCCCCAATAGCACCACAAATCATGACCTCGCCAGGCTCTGCTGAGAAGTACTCTACAAACCCTACCCACCGGCCTGCACCCTATGGCCAAGCCACTATGCCCTAGCCACTATGCCCTAAGCCACCTCACTGCCCTGGACCTGTACCTCGACCTGGACCTATACTTCGACCTCAGCCTCCACAACCTGTTCTCTACTACCATCAGTCTATGCAGCAGCAGCAGCTCAGATCCCAACAGCAGCAGCACCCTGCACCACAGGGCACTCTCTCCTTGGACCAACATCAGCAAAACCACAAAAAACCAGAGCAGCTCCAGCAAGGAACAACAGCATCCCAACAGAGCAGCAGCCTGGTTCACAGGAGTTATGCCACAGCCCTAAAAGGGCCAAACCACACCAACCTTCTAGAGATTAAGGATCTGCTCAGATTTATATGCACACGGCTGGAACAGTAGTAGTGAGTAAATGACATACACACAAAATATGTATATACAAAAAAAAAAAAAATGTAGATCTGTTTACACATGTACTCTTTGATCCTCGATAATGTGTTGAACATGGGTGTGTTTTACTCTAGAGCTATATTAAGATTGTTTAATTTTTTACATTTGTTGTCGTTGAGTGAGAGAGTGAGTAATATCAGAGTTTGTGGTTGACACAATGCACACAGATTTCTACAAACAAGAATACACAAAACCTCTAATGATGGGCTCAAAATCAAATGCTCTCCCTCCTGAAGACAGACTATCAGTTGCAGGCACCCTTCCAGACAAAATTACAGCAGACTACTTAAAAACCATCAACCCCTCCAGGAAGACACTATCATCTCTGGAAGCAAAGCTTATATTTGGAGTACTAGATGAGTGCATTTATCAGATTGAGATAGTCTCTCTTCTACACACTTTGCTGAAGTCTCCAGAAGCACTTTCCCTAAGTCTCGAAGAGGAGGTGCTCAAGGCCCTGAAAGAGCACCAGAGGCTTGGGAAAAAGTGCCAAGCTTTGGTTTTTGATGGGAGTTTTAATCAAAGTGAACTATATGAACAATTAGCCAAATCAACAAAAGCAGTTTAGGACTCCTTTCATAACATCACACGGATATTTAGGGCAACTCCAGCCACAAGAGAGGTGCTAGAAAGCATAGAACCAAACACACGGGGAGAGACAGAGTCTCAGAAACTGAAAGACGGCCTATGTGAGTTGAGAGAGATTGTTTTGGAGAGGCTTCTCACAACATCTGCAGAGGAGAAAGAACGCAAAGAGATGATGCTGGAAGTCAGTCGACATCTCTCCGCCAAACAAAAGCTAATAGACTCACTGGAAAAAGAGGTTGACATGGCAATAACAGACAAGGATACAGAGACCTCCATGTTGATTAATATAGTGAACCAGCTGAGGAGCTCAGTGCATCAGAAGGAAAAAGATTCGGAGGACTTCATTGTCCGAACTCAACAGGACGCTGAGAAACAGAGCCAGTCAGAGTGAGATGTGATTTTCTTTTTTTTTTTTACTTTTGTAAACACCTTCAAATGCCACATTAATTGTTATATGGAGAGTGCCAGTGTTGCTGTTGCATGCGCCTCAACAAATGGGTAGTTGCACCCCTGAGAGCGAGTAATGGTTGAACATTAGCATTCGAGATACATTTCATCCAGTTAGCTTATGGATGGAAATGTTTTTTTTTTTTCTACTGAGCTGTGCATCACGACATTATTCATGGCTGTCAAACACTTTCCAGAGGCAACCCATCCCAAAATATGTTTATTCTCTTTGCTCCTGCACACACACAGCAAAAAGGACATCACTCTCAGAGAAAATGTTTTTAAAATCCATTATGATGACAGGGTTTTTTTCACTCGCTGTCTCGGAAGAGACAGGACTTGAGCCTTAACTTCGCAGGTTACCGGACTGAATGACTGTACCTCATGAGTTAAAGGGGAGCTAACAGTGAGGAGGAAAAGTGCAAAATTAACCACCAGGGAAGGCAAAAAGATATAAATTACTCCGACGATGGAAATGAAAATGCATGACTTGCGATAATTGCTGTGAAAGAAAGTGACAGCTGGACTCTCTCTTTCAATCTGAGGATGTGACACGATCAAAACATACTTCTTTCCTAATGGACTGCTTCGGTGGCAGCCACCATCATCCGACCCCGTGTAAAACAGATTACAGCCCCTCACAATGTGCTTTCGATGCAACACCGAATAAATGTGTTGATATTATGAGACAGATAAATGATAATGACTTGCAGATATAAATGGCGTGTGCATAAGGAACCAGGCTGCTTGACGTCAGGGCGGAGAAAAACATTGCTCTTCCTCATCTGGGACAATCTTACCTCTCTTGGAGACAGAATGAATTTGTCATGTTCTTGCTATCAGCACACGCAGGAGTGGATTGATGCTAACATTAGCAACGCTAGTTGATGTTTTGCCTCTTTCTGTTTGTTGCTGTGGAAATGAAGGACCACCAGAGAAGAAACAAAAAAAGCAGACTTACCTCAATGAAAACAAACTTTCAAACAAAGTCTAAAAACTCTAAAAAAAAAAAAAAAAAAAAAAAAAAAAATTACACTAGACTAGGGACTAACTACCCAGGCTAACCAGCCAAATCCTGACCACATACTGTGGCTAAACCCTTCAAACTGAAGCGAGCTGAGACCTTTATGGGTACATTTATAGAAAATCGGATTTCTCAGCGGATCATGAAGGGTAAGTGAGCCCTCACCTTTAATGACAGGAAGAAGAAACATCTGGCAAATTGCCTTCATTAAAGCAGCCAAAAAAAACCTCACAGACCTGAAGGGGGTTTCAAATTTAACTCCTCCAATGCTGCCAAAATAAACGTTACTGTGGTGTCAGAGGGTTTTGTTGACAGCTCCTCCAGCGAGTGACAGAGTATGAAGACATATTGAGCTGTCACTTCAAAATTTGTTTAGAGTGCAAATAATGAGGTTGAAATTTGGATCTGAATGTGACGTTGGGGCCACTTACCGTACTGCATCACTGTAGATCAGCTTTGTGTGTAATGCATTACATGTGAAATGTGGTATGAGTATAGCCAACTATTTTGCAAAGTTCCTGTGTATTCCTTAAACATATCTATTTGACCATTTTCTCCCGTTTCATATCCCATAGTATAGGCAGCAGACAAGTCAGACCACTAACTTACTTTTGAAGAAGAGATCTGTGATCACATTCAATCACATTATCACTCTTCCAGTTGCTCATGTTGCTCACCTCATTTGATATATATACACTTAAAGATGAAAGTATTAATTAATTGAGCCAGTCAGCTTTCAGTATGATATCCAGCCTAAGTTTAACCAAAAGATTAATCAGTTACACATTGATGAATGATTTGCAACACATGAAAGTGCATGACAAGAACATCACAACAATGTAATTTTCCATAATAAAGGAGTGGAGTTCATCTTCACATAGATGAGTAGATATTAGCGGGTAAAAAATGGGGCTCTCTGTTCATGTGTTAAACTGGTCAGAGATATAATAAAGTGTCATTCATAAGACTATTTTAAAGAATTTTCAAATAAGACTTTAAAAAAAAAAATCTGTTGTGTACATAAGCAGCCAAATCAGCAACACATTGGGTTTCACTTTATTTTGATAGTCCCTTTAACACATTCTGTGTGTTCATTGACTATAAGTAACTTATACACCTATACATCTACTAACTCTCTAGAGTGTTAGTAGAGTATTAGTAGACTGGCAGGGTTAGAGTTAGATTAAGTTCATATGTATTGCAAAGTTACTTATAGTCAGTAGAATGTCTGTTGGGAGACCATCACAATAAAGATTAAGCAGACAGTCTACTAACCCTCCAATAAAAGTTTGTTGACAGACTGATCGACTCTAAGCCACGCCGCATTGCTGCAGTAATTCAGGCAAAAGGAGCCCCAACTAAGTATTGAGTGCTGTACATGCTCATACTTTTCAGTTGGCCAAGATTTCCAAAAAGTCCTTTCTTTGTGTTGGTCTTAAGTAATATTCTAATTTTCTGAGATACTGAATTTGGGGTTCATTTCAACGTGGGACCATAGTCTGGACTATTTTTGACTGTTCCTGGATTAGGAAGAGTCTGGTTTTTGAGAGCTGTGGCGTGTTTTCATTACAAGATGTTGGATTAATAATTTGCTATCAGCCAACTTCAGATATGGACAATGTTTGGACACTGATGTACTACAGATAAGACTCTCGCTCATCATCTTTCACGTGACAAAGTCTTGCATTGCTTTTGTTTGCTTTTTATTTTAGTTTAGTTTTTTCGTACTTGTGTATTTACATTTTTGGCTACATGTAGCTGTATTAACCTGAATTGAATGTTTTCTATTTTATTTCTATAACCGTATTCCCCAAATGCTTATTTTAAGTTATAGTAGCTGAAACGTATTTAAAGTGAAACAGATGTATATATGTATAGATCATGGATGCATCCTGTTCCTGGAGATCTACTTACTACAGAGTTCAGTTCCAACCTGACTAAACAACCCTATCTGTAATTATCAAGTGCCATCTTCAGATCCTAATTAGTTTGATCAGGACCAGGGTTGGGCACCCCTGCTGTAGATTAATAGTGTGGGCTAAGTGAGGGGCCAGCACTAAGGGACCAGCGTTTTGCCAATGAGCAAAATCTCAGAGGCCCTGCGCTGACAGCCCGCTGGGGGCCCTTAGGATAGCCCTTTGCAATATTTTCTTGGTTCAATCAATCAAAATGGTTCAATACTTAACAGCTGTTTTAGATACTTGTTAATATCTGTTGGGGGATCAAATGAATGAGAGAAAAAAAAAAAGAAAAACAATCCATCGACTGTGACTAAGGTCTGTTAAATAGCGTTATGCAGAATATTTTGGCATTTCCACCATTTCATTCAATCATGTGTGCCACTCAGGCTGTCTTCACTTACACTATCTAACTGCTGCCAGTGTAATGGATGCATCTCTGTAGACAGGGACAAGTGTGGTATTATCAGTCATATCAGTGGCCTAACTGCTGAGTTGTGTCTTAGTGCATGTCAAAACCTTCTAGTACCTTGTCGAGATAAAGCCAGTCAGGACAGATTTAGGTCAGGGTGTCAGATGGGCGATATTTCGGGGGTCACCAAAGCCTCACCCCACGACGCCAAGCAGCTGGGAAAAGAGGAGGACTGCAGATGCACCTTGCTCATCATGTTTGACACCTCTCCATCCATCTGATGTCCCCTTCAGCTGTTTTCTCCATCCTCCAGTTCTCTCAGTCATTAGCGTTCTCTTCTCTTTTGATGTCTGCCGGTCGTTGATGGGAAGTGAGAGAGAGCAAAATCTTAGAGAAAGGGATGAGTGCAAATGATTGATGTCTGAATGATGTAAGAATGCAGAGACAAAGGCAGAATTTCAGACATTGGCTTAAACAATAATTTAGTGGCCCCCTTACTTTTCATAGAGTATATTATTGTTGTTATTGTAAATTAACTTCTGGCAATTCAGTTTAACCAGACACTAAATATGCAAAAATAATGATGCAATTTATTTTAAATATAAAAATATTTAATATATAAATACATAAATTCCAAATTATGCCATAATAAAACTGAGAGCTATTTGCCAGTCACAATGAAAAACAAATCGGGTAACTTAAATCAGGTTTTAAGGTTGTGCCCCATTTAGAATTGAATTAAAATACCAATAAACTCCAATTCAGTTGTTACATTTGAATTGTGGTAGCAAACAGGATGCATAATTGTAAATTAAATTTCGTATCCAATTAGATTTTAAATTATTAAAAGTTCAAAGAAGTTCAAAACAAAATTTGAATGTTAGTTTATATATTTCATTTTTAATACATTTATTTTTGTGGACCTGGATGGAACAACACTTCATTTCCCTGAATGCAGTACCTGTGAATATCATTTAATTTTTTTTTTAGTAAATTCATCTTCCTGTCATTTCAATTCAACTTCCTTTGGGTTTGTCCAATTTGATTCAAAATCCAACTCATAAATAATGTATACCAAATCGTAGTAGTCTGCTGCATCCTTTGCAGCCTAGCATTCATACTTGCAAGATGTAAATAAATAATGCAACCAGTGGGCAAAAATCATTTTTAGCAAATTAAATTTGCACCGAACTGTGGGGGGTTAATTCTACATTTAATTTAATTAAATTCAGTTAATTCTGCTTCCTTGTTTATTTATTTGCTTGTGGACTCTTTGCCAATATAATTGACTGAATTCAGCAAGTATGCTTTTCACAGATGCTTTTAGAAAAAAGAAAAAGAAAAAAAAGCCTCTAACATAAAAAAGAGAATTATTGAGGTTACAAGCCTCGATTGACTCCCCATCGGTGTGACTGACAGATCCAGCTGTTTTGCCTGAGGCTAACATGGAGGCGAATCAGTGTGTCCCATTCATTACTGCCTAATAATGCAAAAACTCATTATCATGGTCATGGTCCTTCTGTCACCATGCAGAGCAAAGGCCCCTGTTTTCTCCACTTCCCTAATTACTTTATCATACTAAAAAAAAGGAGAGGTGACAGTCCTGGCTTACTACTGTTCAGAGGAGGCAATGTAGCATTGGCCATTTATCCCCTGCTGGTAGATATCAAAACTACGCTGTTATTTTGGCCCAAAAAAACAACAACATCTTTCACAACTGATAAAAGTAGCTGTATTGTATATTCTGATAAAATAAGATTTAAGAATATTGCAGATTCTTTACCTGTGGCATGTTTGCATACAAAAAAAAAAAAAAAAAAAAAAAAAAAACTTGTCCATTGTCTGCAATATAATGATGTTTCATTAACATAGTTCGGGAGAAGCGCGTCAGATACTTAGCGTAAACATCACAAGAGGAGTCCACTCAAGTCAATCAGCGCCATAGGTTTAAATACAGCTGACTCACCTCCATTCACTTGATGGTTTATCAGTAACCCTCCACCACCCCATCTCCTCACTCCGAGTTCTCACTACTCCTATTGGGGGGTACTCTGGGTTCAGGCCATTCCCGAGCTTGGAGCCCTTCACCGGACAGCACGCCAAACATGCACTACTATTCTCCGGCTAATTATGTGTAAGCTCGAACTCGCGAAATGAATAAAGTGTATGATGAGGTTCACAGAACACACTTTCAAACTATGCACGGTTCTATTTGGCAACCAGCAAACCAGCGAAACGTGGGTAACTTTCTTGCCCTCACACAAAACTCTCAAATCAGCAGAAATTCTATAGAAATTAGTCAGTTTTACCAACTTAATTTTACTAAGCAACAGTCAATGTGGCTGAACCTTTACAAATGTCAAACGGACTGTTGTGTTTACCTGTCTACCGCCTTTTACCTCACTGCTCATAATAGTTGCTTGCAGTACATACATAAAGACACTGATTGTAATTGTTTGACTCTACTGAAGTATAAAGATACCATTTTCAGATATTTAGCTAAGTTCATGCCAAGTTCACATTCTTGTTTCTCTGAAAAACAACACTATAGCCAGTTATTCTAAATGTGTTCCGTGTTGGAATATCTGTTTTTGTTTTGGTCAGTTTAACCAATAGTGTTTAGACACCTTGGGTTTCTATTTGGCGGAAAACACAGTGTACTACAAGCTAGCAAATGACCTGGGGCAGAGATCGCAGATTCTACATGACCTTGATTTATCTGCATGATAAATCAACTCATCAGTTTGCAGTGTAAGGTTTGTCCCCTATAATGGTCGAGAGAGCTAAACCCGCTGCAACTTAAGAAAACACATGCAAATAAAAAAATAAAAAAATAAAAAAGCAAATTAGGAGAATAGTCCCCTTCCATTGTCATTTGCACTCATTCCTGTTACGTGTCTTCAATTTGAGGGTGCATCTGGGTGGTGGGAGTAACAATATTTTAAAATTTGGACTGCAGTACCAATTTCAACTGCTAGCTGTGAGTATTAGATACTGCACATTGAAAATGAAGTAACGAGCAAATATAACCATTTATTTTATTTCAAATGGTTGTGGGCAGTTGCAGGTGCTCATTACCTTCAAAAACATTCAATACTGTCAATTTTTGGTTTGGTTTTCATGTTTCATTGGCTCAGCTGGAAGCGATGGATCGTCCCCAACTCTCCCTCTACAGAACACAAGGCTGTCCGTCTCTTCCCGTCTGTTAGAGATGCAGGATGGCTGCGGCTCTGTCCAAGTCTCCCCATTTGTTATGAATAGACCCTACATCCTGGCGCATACACCCGCTTTCAGTTGCTCGCTGGGTCTTAATCAAGGTTGGCATGGGGAACATAACAGGTGAGCTCCGCTAATGATGGCGATTACAAAGGGCCTTGCAGTGGAGAGATGGGTTTGAGGCGCAACCAATGGCTGGACACTCATTTTGATGGGGGTTGTGCCCTTCTGAATACCAGACGTGTTTGGTTTGGCTCTAATCTTCAGACCGTTGGGAGCCATGTGGTTCTGATGTACCAGCCCATATCTTGACAGCTGGGGAAGCAGATTTTAAGCAAGGGAAATTTAGTTAATGGTTGGGCGATAACATTGAGAGAGAGAAAAAAAAAACACTTTAGTATGAAAGTGAACAGCTAACATAAATACCACTGTGGGTTGGTTTGGCATAATGGATATCGTTTATTTCTAGAAATCAAAATGCTGCTGGTACAATCCTCTTAAAAGTAAAAAAAAAAAATTCTTAAAGGTGTCATAGAATGGAAACCTGTATTTAGCTTGGCATAGTTGAATAACAACAGTTCTGTACATGAACATGACATACCATGAGTCTTAAACACCATTGTTTCCTCCTTCTTATATAAATCTGGTGTTTGCAAAAGACCACTGAAAAATAGGTCAATCCTAACATAACAGCGACTATTACGTAATAGTCTTGGGATCATTAATAGTTACGCCCCCAACATTTGCATCGCCCAATCATCAGACGTTCTGCGGGTCAGCATCTAAACTTGTCAAATGTGGCAAGTACTGCCGCTGTAGTATAAAGTTACACAGAGCATGTGCGATCGCCGATCTCAAAAAAGTGAAACTAAAAAGTTATTGTGCATTCAAAACGGCAGTTTCAATGCCCCGCATATTAATAGCGGCTCGAGCTCTGTAATTAAATATATATTTTCCTCTGTGTGTTTCCATACTGTTGTGTGAGAGCGAGCCGCTCTGTGAGACAGCCAATCAGAGCAGAGCTCATTATTATTCAGGAACCTTCCAAATAAGGTAGTAACAGACCATTTCATTCTAGGGACAAATCCTAGGGTTGTAAAACCGTTTCTGGAGAATGTTTGCCCTTACCTAAGCCATATACCTTCTATGTAGATATCAGAGAACAATTTAAAATATTGCATAAATGCATTCTATGGCACCTTTAAATGAGTTTGCAATTTAATTTATATGACCATTACCCATAAACCAGAAAAAAAGTATATAATTAAAAATATATGTACACTGAAAATTGTATTAAAAATACAGAAAATATTATTGCACACATTCAAAAGATTGAGGTTTTTAATTTTATTAATCAATATAATCAATATATATATATATATATATATATATATTTTTTTTTTTCAAGATTCTATGATAAAGTAAAAAAAAATAAAATAAAATGTCTTTTAATGTCTTTACTGTCCCTTTTGATGAAGATAATGCATGGTGAAAAAAAAGGTGGGAAGAAAAATTATACTTCATTGCTTTTGGTTTCATTTGCAAAACTTCATGTTTTCCCACAGAAGTATTGTATTCCCCAGAGAAACGTTGCATTCACTTGCAAAAGTATTGAAATATAGCTTTTCCTCCTACCTCATATTATTCCCATTATAAAAGTTTTGCAACAGAATGCGTAAGTTTTGCAAGCAAGGTTCTCAGGGGACCTCAAAAGTATATTTTAACATATAAATGTCCCGTTATGCAAGACGCTATGTCGTTGCCTTTATATTTTAAAAACTAGTTTGTCATGCATTGAAGAATTGTGCACAATAAAATAAGGGACACATATTAAGAGTAGAAATAGGTTTAACTGCTGATTTCTTGTTGACTTTAGCCCTAGGAATTCTCCTGAAGAGCGTCTTCCACTCAAAAAAAAGAAAAAAAAAAGCTTCTGAGAAAGCTTGAGTGAGTCCAACTCTATTCTAACCATTTAAATGTGGTTCTCAGACGTAGGTATAAAAATGGCAGCCTGGGCCAAATGCTCATCTGTGCCTTGTGGTGATACCACGTTGCTGTATCACTATCTGTCAGAGTGGTAATCCAGCCCTTTAGTCGGCTCAGAGTCTTTATAAGCATTCGGCTCTAGCGTGCGTAACCAGTCGCTCTAAACAGCTTTGCCGGGTTTTGATAGAGATTAGTTTCCTGCGCCTTAATGACCCCTCAAATTAGTACCCAGAATTCGACTAATTAGAAGTGTGTGCTTTCCTCTAATTAAGAGCTGAAATGCATCGTTGACTTCAGTGAGTTTTCGAAAGTTCATCTGGGGCTTGCAGAGCAGGGCTTTCGGCAGCTCTCCAGAACGCCGCGTCACCCCGGACTTCCAAATGACATTATTCACAGTTGACTTGGCTGCGCTCACGGTAAAATCGCGGCGGCGGCTGCGCCAGGTCTCCCCTCGCCCCCCGCCAGCGCCCCCTTGTGCACCAGGCCCCTTTCAAGCACGCTATTTCAAAGCCCTCCGTCCCTCCACGTTCCAGTGAGATTTGAAATTGCATGAATGTTGCCCTTCAGAGTAAAGTGTTTGGGCACCCTTGGTTTTAAACCAATCTAATCCTTGTAATCACGGATTGTGCTCAAACCTCCATGCTCCCGCCGAGGAAAAAATAAAACAAAATAAAATCGAGGTTTGGAGGGGTTGAACAGAATCCCTGCCGGCGTCGAGCCATGACCCGAATAGCAGCCAATATAGCGC
>NC_133380.1:40689909-40709922 GCF_049309525.1 Garra rufa | reverse complement strand
TCTGCACAACTTAATGTCAGTGGGAACAGTCTAAATGCAGTCAGAACACAAATTTCTACTTAACACATTGCCAAGGGAAACCATTGATGCTTGAAGTCTAACACTTATTATTTATTTTATTTTTAAAGTTTTTACTGTCTTATTTGGGTCATTTGAATGTCTTTTTTCTTTGTTCTTTAATTCCTTTTTAGTACTTGTCTTGTGTCTTTAATGTCAGAGGCCAACTCAATCTATCCGTGGGTCCAGCCGTCTTATTCCCGGGTGATTTTCCATCTTTGACGTGTTTGAGAGAAGCTGTCAGGGAGGTCTCTTGCCGTTAAGTCATCTGTCATGTCCAGACAGAAGCTTGCTCGTCACTTGTCATTTGTATCTCCTCACTTCTCTACAGAGACTTTATCTCTGTCATACATGCCAGAATTGATTTTGACCACAAGGCTGCTTGGAGTCAGGTGTTCATGTGTTGTGCGGTTCCCATTTCAAGTGCCTGTACCGATCTATGTTGGAGCATCTTGAGATATGCCCGAGCATGTATCCCGCTGTGTGTGCGCCCTTGTGCGCGCATGTGTTCAGACAACAGGATGAAAACAAGCCACCAACTACAAATATTGTTTATTTTTTTACATATTCTAATCAATCTGTTGCTATGCACACTTCACACCTCCAATTAAGATGCGAGTTGTCATTCCAGGTAAGATTTATTGCGAATGTGTCTCTGCTTTACATAAATCAAATCAGAAATGAAACTCATTACATTCTTAAACTCACAGTTTATGTTGCCACCAACTCTGAGGTGCTCTAGCAAGATGTATTTATGTAAGTGAAAATTAAAGTCTCTGTCATTCCAAGTAAATTAAAATATCAGTTTTTCAGTTTGTCAAACAACTTTACTTTAAAAAAAAAGGAACCACAGTTTAACTCATTTTGCTCTCCGTTTCTTTCTTTCTTTAGATACATGAAGTGCAGTACTTTTTGACTGGGCTAAAATGGTCTGTGTATATTTGGACATTTAGCTGTTGACCAAAACATATTCAAGTTACAGTTATATAATGAATATGGGTTTATAAGTGCACATTTTGAGTTTTGATTTAAGGTTATTCTCATCAAAATAGGAGAAAAAGTTAAGGAATTACAAGTCTTTAATATGTACTTCCCCCTTTTTAAGGGACCATAGGTAATTGGACAGTTCACCCAAAAGCTGTTTCATGGACAGCTGTGGGCTATTCCTTCATTTTTTCTAAATCAATTAAGCAGGTAAAAGGTCTGGAGCTGATTTTATGTGTGCCGTTTATTAATGGAAGCTGTTGTCTTGAACCCACATCATGTGGTCAAAAATTCTCTGCATGCAAGTAAAACAGACAATTGTTAGGCTTCAAAAGCTAAATAAACCCACAGGAAGATAGTAGGAACATAGTAGTGGCCAAATCAACAGTTTCTGAGCTCAGCAAGTTAAAAAGGCCTACATGTTTACCGAGGACAACAGTAGTGGATGAATGGATGATCCTCTCCACGGTAAAGAAAAAAACATTTCACGAGTGGTGAAATTATTGGTGTTTATTGATGACGTGACAGAGGACAGAAGTAGCCGGATGAATTCTGAAATGTATAGGGATATACTGTCTGCCCAGATTTAGTCTAATGGAGCAAAGTTGATTGGGTGGCGCTTCGTAGTACAAATGGACGATGATGCAAAACATACAGCAAAAGCAACCCATGAGTTTTTGAAGATAAAAAAGTGGAATATTCTGCAATGGCCAAGTCGATCTTTTGATTTCAACTTGATTGAGCTAGCATTTTACATGCTGAAGACAAAACTAAAAACAGAAATACCCACAAACAAACAACAACTGAAGTCATTTGCAGTAAAGGCCTGGCAAAGCATCACAGAGGATGAAACACAGCCTTTGGTGATGTCCATGAGTTCCAGACTTAAGGCAGCAATTGCCTGCAAAAGATTCTCAACAAAATATTAAAAATGAACATTTTGTTTATGATTATATTTATTTTTCCAATTACTTTTGAGCCCCTAAAAATAGGGGGGACTGTGTTTAAAAACCTTGAATTAAAGCTTAAATTCTGCACTTCAATTTAATTTTGATTGTTTTATTTTAAATCTATTCTAGTGGCATACAGAGTCAAAAAATTGTGTCAGTGTCCAAATATAAATGACCTGACTGTATGCACTATGCACAAAACTATTAAGCATCACAGATTTTCAGCCATACTAATAATAATAATAATAGTAATAAAAGTTTCTTGCTGATTTCTGAAGGATCATGTGACACTGGAGAAATGATACTGACAATTTCGCTTTGCTATTACAGGAATAAAATGCAAATACAATATTATTGAAATATAAAATAAAAAAAATACAATTACATTTTACAATAGTACTGTTTTCACTGTATTTTACCAATAATCTTACCAGTTTTATTCAGTCACCACGTAATTTAGACCACTAGTCTAAATGGTAGATGTAACACTATTTAGAGACTGCATGCTTGATGTACATTTGGCACCTTGTTCTGTCCCAAACAGAGCTCTTGACAGGTTGGGCTCCACTCCAGGTGTGAAATTGGTTGATTGGAAGAAATGGCCCACTCTTCTGCCATCAACCCTGGTGGCCTCCTCTTGCTGTTCAGCAAATGAGACCTCCCCCAATGACTATAATGCACGACTCCGATTACAAGTGCCTTTTCCACGGCCCTTGCCTTTTAACGGGATCAGGTTCAATCTTCCAGGAGTACATCTATTTTATTAAATAATATATATATATATATATATATATATATATATATATATATATATATATATATATATATATATTAAAGGATTTAGCCAAGTTTCTTCATGACCTTTTGTGTAAACAATTTTTAAGAGAATGTTTGTGGTATGTTTTTTTTCTTCTTCTTCTCTTTCAATATCTCTTAAAATAATTATTTCAAAATGTGTTTGCAGTGTAGCCTACTTCACCTTTCATGTGTTTTGCTCTGTGCCATTTTTAGCAAAGATGTAGGAGATAATATTGCTTTCATGGAAGGTTCATTCTGCCTACAGTAGTATGTGTGCAAGAGAGAGAGGGGAAGAGTGGCTCCAAAACCTGAGCTACCTAGCTAGACGTATTTTAAAGCACAGTACAGGTGGAAAACTTCAGAGGAAAAAGGCTGTTCTAAAATGTATGCCTTCTGAGACACCTTGTTTACTAATGGGCCACTCACAAAGCATGTATTTTTGTATTTCACTGTGCTGCTTTTCCATAGTTTTCTATAGAATATATGTAAACATGCACTAGATAGACATCTTTGACTGTTGCGCTTGTGTCTTTTGCAGTGTATTGTGCGTGACACAACATTCTAAAACCGCAGCACTCAAGTTAAAAGAATGCATCTTGTTTTCCCATTCCACTGCCATTCACACAGAATGTGTTTCTGTGCTGACAAACATGTTCTTTGTGAATTGCCCCTGAGGCATCACAGTTGTGGCAATCACAGTATGCTCAGTGGAAAAATTCAATCCAAGACTGTAAAAGAAATGTTCAGTTTATTTCATTCAACACCGAAAAGTATGGATAAATGTAGTTCAATCTATTGTTCCAATACTTGTTTATTTTGTGCTGCTTAGAAAATTGTATTGTTAGCTTAGCAATATACTAAAGCCAAACTCTCCCAAGTGGAGTGTTGTTTGGTGTTTGAAGTTACTGTCTACCAATTACATTGCACATGAATAAGATGCTGTCTTACAAGTCAACTGTTCGAATAAAGCTAGTGCATGACCTTGCCCCTCCCTGCTGAAAAAAACAGCATATGTTCCCGGCCAAGCCTGAGTTCCCGGCCAAGATAGCCGTCGTTCCTGAATCCTCGGCCAAGATGGCCGCCAAACCTGAGTTCCCGGCCAAGATGGCCGTCGTTCCTGAACCCTCGGCCAAAATGATCGCCCAACCTGAAATCCCGGCCAAGATGGCCACCAAGCCTGAGTCTGCACCCAAGATGGCTACCGCCAAGTCAGAGTCTTCGCTGGTTCCGCCCAGCCTTCCCGAGTCTCCTGTGGTTCCGCCCAGTCTCCCAGAGTCTTCGCTGGTTCCGCCCAGCCCTCCAGTGACTGCGCCGCCAGAGCGCCCTCCAGTGACTGCACCGCCAGAGCGCCCTCCAGTGACTGCGCCGCCAGAGCGCCCTCCAGTGACTGCGCCGCCAGAGCGCCCTCCAGTGACTGCGCCGCCAGAGCGTCCTTCAGTGACTGCGCCGCCAGAGCGTCCTCCAGTGACTGCGCCGCCAGAGCGCCCTCCAGTGACTGCGCCGCCAGAGCGCCCTCCAGTGACTGCGCCGCCAGAGCGTCCTCCAGTGACTGCGCCACCAGAGCGCCCTCCAGTGACTGCGCCGCCAGAGCGTCCTCCAGTGACTGCGCCACCAGAGCGCCCTCCAGTGACTGCGCCGCCAGAGCGTCCTTCAGTGACTGCGCCGCCAGAGCGTCCTCCAGTGACTGCGCCGCCAGAGCACCCTCCAGTGACTGCGCCGCCAGAGCGTCCTCCAGTGACTGCGCCGCCAGAGCGCCCTCCAGTGACTGCGCCGCCAGAGCGTCCTTCAGTGACCGCTCGCCCAGAGCCTGCTCTGCCAGAGTCTCCGCTGGGGTCGTACAGTCCTCCAGAGCCCGCTCCTCAAGAGCGTCGTTCAGAGCCCGCTCCTCAAGAGCGCCGTCCAGAGTCCGCTCCTCAAGAGCGCCCTCCAGAGCCGACGCTATCTCCTGCGCGCCCTCCAGAGCCGGAGCTCTCTCCTGCGCGCCCTCCAGAGCCGGAGCTGTCTCCAGCGCGCCCTCCTGAGCCGGAGCTCTCTCCTGCGCGCCCTTCCGTGCTCTCCTGTGTGGACTATACCCTAGGTTCCCCCAAGAAAATTTTGGGGGGGGGGGCTACTCCCCTGATCGGCCATGGCCACCTGGACTGTTTACCCGTCCATGGCCACCTGGACTGTTTACCCGGCCGTGGTTTCCTGAACCACCAGATCCGCCATGGCCTCCTGAACTGTTGTCCCGGCCATGGCTGCCTGAGCCGCCAGATCCACCATGGCTGTCTGGACTGTTTACCCGGCCATGGCTCCCTGAGCTTCCCGACCCGCCATGGCCACCTGAGATCCCTGATCCGCCCTGGAGACCACCTCAGTATCCCGTGTCCTCTGTGTCCTCTTAGTGGTCTCCAGGGCGCCCACCCTCCCTCCCCTTTGTATGTTATTAGGCGCGGGACGCGCCTTCGGGGGAGGGGGGGGGGGGGTAATGTCAGTATCATGTCTGTGTTCTGTCATGTTTTCCTAGTGTCTTTTCCCCTATGGTTCTAGCTTATATGGTTTAGTCCTTGTCTCCCCCTTTTGGTATTGTTTAGTTAGTTCAGTCATGCCCTTATTTGTATTTCCCCCTTGTTATCTTGTTATCTTGTTAGTGACCACGCCCCCGTTTCAGTGTATTTAAGAGTCTGTGTGTGCACTCCCCATTGGTCCGTCAATGCATTCTGTTACTTCTGTTTGCTTGGTTCATATACTCATCTTATGCTCCCGGTTTTTGTTTATTTGTATTAGTTTCAGTGTTTTATTTTAATAAATCTTTATTCGTTCATCTACTCCGGTTCTCCTCATCATTCTCCACTCCTCAACCAGCCTGATCGTGACACAAAGGGCCAGCATAAACCAGCAAAGGACCAGCAAAGGACCAGCATAAACCAGCAAAGGACCAGCATAAACCAGCAAAGGACCAGCATAAACCAGCTAAAACCAGCATCCCAGCACCAAAACATACATAACCAGCATATGCTGTTTTTTTTCAGCAGGACTGTTCACTATTTACTAACATTATTCCCATAAACTCCTAATTATTACTTATTGGTAGTAAGTAAGGTAGTTGTAGTTGTTTGGCATGGTGAAGGGATCTCCATGGTCATGCAGATAAGGCTTTAATATGTTCTAATATACAGCCATAATGTTTGTAATATGCATGCTAATAAGCAACTAGTTAATAGTGAATAGTGTTTGCTAATCTAAAGTGTTGCTGCATTTTCTTATAATCACCAATCACACACAATAGACCATTGTATTTATGGACCATACAAACTGCTTACATGTTGTACAGAACACATTCACTGGACCTCTCTGTTAAGTCATTATAATTCCCCTTTCCTCCTCAAGGGCTTATTTTTTAGCAGTGCATATTCATCTGTTCTGACAGCTGTCGGAGTGGTTATGTATTTACTCAGCCTTGTCCACAGCAATCTCCCGTTATAGCTGCATGGGAGAGAATTTTCATGGAAATGAGCCAGTTTAATTGGTCCCTGTGTTATTTGCATAACAAACCTAATAATAATGAATGGGGACTGATCGTCAACAGGGTCTTAAATTTCATAATATTAATAAGCAGGTTGCAAATTGCTATTATTGCAGTACGTTTGTTTGGCCAGAGCGTTTCATTATAGCAGAAGGGCCGAGATTTCAGGTCATTTGCCCATCAGAACAAGGTTGGTCCCCTGTCATTGTCATTTACCAATTATATGTTGGCAGTTGGCTGGAGCGCACGCAGCAATGCGACAGAAACTGAACTCTGATATCTGTCATAAGCAATAATGAGGGAATGAGGCAGGTCATCTAGAAGGACAGTTAGCTTTGATTATAAAACTAAATCATCGGTTTCCTGAATTTATTTGTGTGTGGCTGGTTTTAAAAGAGGCTGACAAAGACACACATGACCAAACATATGCATAGGACATGTTCTTGTATTGTATTGTATTGTTTTGATTTGATTTGTTTTCTCAGAACTTGTACAGGTTTACGTTGGTGGTAGTACGGTGGGCCATTCCTGTTATACTGTACCTTTTAAGCTCTGTAACTCTGTAATAACAGTCATAATAATAATAATAATATGATTGTGTTATAAATTTTTATCTCTTTTTATCTTTTATCTTTCCTAAATATGTCAAACTTAAATGTTTCATTATACTTACACTTTAAATTCATACATACTTTTAATTCTTTGTCTGTCTATTCATTTTAATATGAAGTTAATGATATATATACACAACTTAAACTTTTTATAAACTATATACTTTTTTCAATGTTGACACTTGTTTGAGTCTAACAAAACTGCAGTTAGTTTCTTTGATGGTTACACCACGTGACATTTTTGAGTCACTAAATTGAATATTTTCTTAAAGGAGTCTTATGATGCGGTTTCTTGTTTCACTTTGTATTTGTAGTGTTACAAGCTGTTTGTACATATATAAGATCTGTAAAGTAACAAAGCTTAAAGTCTCAAATCCAAAGAGATATTTATTATAAAAGTTAAGACTCAGCCACACCTCCCTAAAACGCACCCCCCCCCCCCCTTGTTAACGTCATGGTGAATGGTGGGTAGATTTGCATAACACTACCCATATGTATATGGAAAGAAAGAAGGCGTAACTTTTACCGGCTGTAGTATTGTTGCTTCCGTCGCCATTTTGTGGAGATGCAGTGTGTTTCATTACGAAAGTACTTTGTTTAGCCTTCCAAATGAGGACACGACTAGAAATGAGTGGTTATATTTACAACACTGTTCCGGAACAATACAACGCAAATATTGGAGTGGGTGATGTGCATTTCACGGAGGACTGTTTCCTGAACCTGGGAGAGCAGCTTACAACGCCAGCTGTACACAAAGGGTTAAGGCTATAAAGTGGGGCAATTCCAGTGTTGAAGGACAGTCTGTCTCGTCTGACTCACAGCCTGTAAGTACGTTTTCATAATTAAAAAAATTGCTACTAAATATTCAAACGCAAGTTTTGAACAGTGTAGAGTCACGTTGTGCTTGTTGCTTCTCGTTCTGCGATCGCAAATGCAGACATGGTGTTATGTTTTTGCAATGCGACGCAACATGTAAAAAGACTGTGTGAGTCATTATAATCAGTATCCCCATGATTATAGTTATGATTTGGTTTAATGGTGATTAAAAAAAGTTTTTTTTTTAATCATTTTTATAATTTTGCCAACATACATTTATGTCCAAACACCATGTGCAAGTTGATTTTGAATAATAGGTGCCCTTTAAACTAGATTTATTTTATGATTTTTCCTTTTTTGCATTGTGGACACCCATTTGTCATTAAATCTAAAAAAAAAAAATTATTTGAAGCATTTCAGCAGAAATATTACAATAAAGAAACAGCAGACATTTTCTAAATTGGCAGTTTTTCATTTTAAAGGTATGTCTAAGGATGTAGACATAGCGAAAATTATTTAAAATTCTCTCTATTTACTTAATTGTGATACACAAAAATGAAAATGCTACTGCACAGTAGGAATGAGTGTGTGTAGTTTGAGACTGTCCAGCCAGTGTTTCTCATTGTTAATGCAGCTGACAGTTTGCTAATGACTGCTGGTGCTGAGGATGAATGCCAGTGCGGCATTATGGGAGGCATCCTGTTTGCGGTCAAACAGAACTTCCAAGTAATTTGTAGCTGATGGCAACATCGCTTTAGCATCTGACTGCAAATCCTGAAAGATGGAGGAGCGGGATCCGGTTGTCAGGCCCTGTGTCTGGAATGTTTAAGAAAGAAAACTGCATGCGAGAACAGCTATTTTTCTTTATTTCACTGTTACGTGAGTCACATTTCGACAAAACAGCCATTTAGGAATGATCTGCGTTCCAGTGTATTCACAGTAGCACACATCCAGCTTGCGGTTTCAGCATTGTAAATTGTGTTCATCAATTAGTTCTATCTGGCAGACGGCATCATTCTGCTGGAATCTTCATGGTGGGAAATATGGTTGCGGTGATGTGCTCAAATCTGAACCTTTAATTCATCGGGTTTTTTTTTTTTTCCCCGGAGCCATGGAAGCCATTAGAGATGTTATCCAAAATTACAGGCTTATTAAAAAGGCCACGCAATTCCTCGCCTTTTGTGATTGTGAAATTGGCATAAATGAACGTTGGCAGTCTCACTGCGGGTAGCGGAGGAGATCGGTGAATGAACTCATTTATCCGGCCAAATCAAGCTTTTCAATTTCCAATTGAAAGGATGTATTCTGCGTCTAGCTGGATTTTTTACACATTTGCATCTCTGATTTTAGCTTTTCAGATATTAATCATCTGCAGATAGCAGATGAGTCTATCAGCATTGTTGCTGAATGAATTGTGCATTGATATCCGGGCAAATCACATCCTATCATAAATTTCAAGGCTCTCAGATGATGTTTATCATCCAAAAATTCCATAAAATTGTGTCTACATCCTCAAATCTGGATCTCGAAGTATTAATCAAGTCATAAAGGTGCGGACGGACTCAAAATTCTACCTTTGTGATCATCACTAGAGCCTGGCAGCTGGTTTTTCAAAGCTTTCCGACTTCAATCCCTCAAAATATCATCTGGCCGCGGTACACCACGCTGATCCGCACTGACTTAAATTCCATTAATATAACTTTCAGTCTGATTACACAAAGCAAATGAGGACCCAGTGAGTGGTAAATTGATAGTTTAGAAAAAAATATGAAATATATGTGGGGGGGGGGAGGTCTAAACACTTCAAAAAGCCCTCTTTCAGCAGCCCTACTCATCTACATGAGAGACACGGGGTCGTCGCTTTCTCCGCGCACACGCAAAATCACCTGCTGTGAGATGTGAATAATGTCTCCAGCTCGCCACCTCCACCGAGGGCCCGGCCCCCGTACTCCATTACGTTTATGAAGATATGTATCTGAGAGCCGTGTAGGAATATGAGGCTGAGCTGGAGGGGCTTTAAAGGAGAGGTGATACATTTCAATAAATCCATAAAGTGGGAAGTGAGAGAAGTGCACCTCCGATTTCCTTCCCTGCTAAGTTTCCTGTGTATTTTAGTCCTCTCTCGCTTCGTTTGGAATAAAAAAAAGCTCTTTCATCTGACGCAGTTTGGCGGGAGCTCGAATAAAAAGCAGAAGACATGCAGTAACACTGACATTTAGCCATATTTGGAGCTTGGGAAGCTGAAATGTTATCTCCGTCAAACAGCGTAGCCTGATCTCACTGTTCTCTGGAAACACTGGCGGTGCTCTTTTTGACTGCTTCCAACCTCGGCTGTTTTCAGCCACGTTTAAACGTCTGTTCTCAGCACAGGAACGCCCTCTTGATGCGCGGCTCGCACTGACTCAGGCGCTAATACCCTGATGCCTCAACCCATGTCATGGCACCTGTTTCTTTCAAATTTGTTCTGATCTTCGCTTTGTTTTGCTCGAAGCTCTCGTTTGGCGGCGTGCTATGGCACCTTTCTAGTCAGCTCTTGTTTCCAGCCACTTGACATTTACGCTAAATGCTGGCGTGCCACGGTGCATCGAAAACAAGTTTGAAAGGCGAGCCATTAAAGCCAGAAACTCCTGCCTTGGGCTGTTCCATTTTATTAGCCTCTCTGTTGTGATTGAAGGGGGGTGAACGCAGCTCCCTTGCGGAAAAGGCAGGGTTTTACATATATCTCTGTGACTCAGTTGCTCTAAACCGAGTCGTCCTCGCATCTGCACCTTGGCGGGCCAATATGACTATTATAAGATGAAAAAACAGCCACATGCTGTCTATAGCCACATAACCACAATTGAAAAGGACTAAGCCTTTTCACCTGGGGCTAAGAGTGAACTGAAACCGATCTTTTCCCCGCCACTGTCTGCAGAGATTAGTATTGATTCGCCCCTTTTAGATGACTTTGCCGCACCTTGCTGGGCAGTTTTAATCTGGCAATGTACCAACAGCGCCGGGGAGCCACTCTCTCTCCCTCTGAGTGTATAATCTCCATCTTCATGATGGTTCCATCATGGCGTCCGCTCGGCAGGAGGACGCATGAACTGACCTATTTTTCACGATATTAGCCATTGTGCTGCACGATCACTGGGGTGCTGGGCCAAGCTCAGAAAAAGGTTACTGGTACACGCTAGCTTCAGCACGCCTCACATGTGAGTTTGTTTTGTTCGCTGTAATGGGTGGCGCTACATGAACGACACCTGGCCCAGGCTAGTGATGGTCATATGTTGTCATATGGTGCAACCAACAAATAAAAGGAAAATATATTCAGATAATAAATTATATAATTGATTAAGAAACTTCTGTAACACTTTATTTTAAGGTGTCGTAATACACAGTAATTACCTCATTAAGTACTTCATTAGCTAACAAAATGTAGGGTAGAGCGGGGCACAAACTAACGCGGGGTTAAACACACGTGGTTTAAATATTTCCACACATGCTGGCATAACCAAATTTACGGTATTTACTAGTTGCCACAGCAACACTATGCAGAGAAAAAAAGAGCGCCAAAATTCAAAAGCCTTTTGAAGATATCGCTGAATATTTATTTTACCATAGTAACATTTCTGGCTGAAGTAAACTTCAGTTTCAGTTTTTAGTATTTCATTTAAAATGAGACAAATCTGCTATTATTTTAATCTCCAATTTGTTATTTATCAGTTTAGATAGTTTATTAATGCTTTGTAAACCAGCAGAAGACACTAACCTGCTTTAAACTCCAGTGGCGCAGATGGGGAACGCTGTAACACTGTGTGACAATATGCCCCGCTGTTATTAAACTATGCTATTCTATGACATTAGCGATGCAATTTACACTATTTACTTCTAAGGATTTTAAGAAACCACAAGAAACAGGTGAATAAAGGCTGACAATCAATGTTTAATGTTCAGAAGTTATTTTTTCAAGAAACGTAAAGCATTTTGGCTGGTTTATGTGTGTGGTGTTCTATGAGAGCTGTGTGTGTTTTTCTGAATGTCTAAATGTGTTTCATCTGTTTGTCCACATTGTTTTGAACTACTGTACAGCTGTGTGTTGCGATCCAAGCATTGTCAAACTCCAAAATTAGATTATTTTTATTTTTTAAAATACTTTATTTGAAAAAGTTAACAAATGTATTTTATTGACAAAATATTTTAGTTTGTTGTGTATATTTTTTTTATTTGATCAGATAACATTTGAAGCTGTCATATGGTCGTGTTACAACGTGCCCCTCAGATGTTACAATGTACCCCACCTATGGGGCATGTTGTCACGTTTCACTTCCTTTCTTTTGAGGTAAATAACGAAAAACGTATACACTGTAAATATGAAACAAAGTGATATATTTGTACTAGACAAGTGTGAAAATAATGTGGATAAAAATTGTACTCTAAACCCCACATGGATTTACATAAATGCAAAACATTTATAAGAGTACATTTATAGGAGCTAGATTTTTAAGATTTTTCCTTTTCTTTACCATGAGCACTCTTCTATTTGTCATTGACCCCTATTGATGCCTGTTGCTCAGCTGTCAGAGAAAAGCAATGGATTTCTATTCAATTCAGCTTGTTATCGACACTAGCTTCTCTCTTTTGTTGTGGTGTTAACACCCACATAGCCTTGACCTCTGTGGGACAGAAAAGAGCAAAGGAGCGTGGGAGATGTAGTTTCGGGTCAGAGGCACCTCTTAATGGATTATGCAACAGCAGAAGAGTTTCCTCATTAGGTGGGAAAGCATGTCTCCAGTATTGGCACTGTGGCTGGTTTCAGGGTTTAAATGACACCAAAAGTTTCAAGAGAGTGCAAAGGTCATGGTAAGCTTGTCTAGCTATCCATTAGTGCTTAAGGGTGGCACTCCGTTTCTCAGTGTGTATGTGCACAAACTCACAGAACAGCCCACTGTTGGAAATAGATATAAATCAAAATGCATGCTATTAAATATATATCATAAATGTTTCTTGGGCAGAGTGTTTCTGAAGGATCACTGTGCTTTGCATTACAGAAAAAAAAATGCATTTTAAAATACATTCAATAGATTTTAAATTGTTATACTATTTTACAATATTTATTTTTGATCAAATAAATGCAGTCTTGGTGCATTTATACATGTCATATTTGATCTTTACTACATACAGTTTATGCATTGCACATAGCAGTATAAGAAAAGCAAGTGATAATTCTCTAAAATGAAATAGTGCACACTCTCCTGTGAGCTGTGAAGTCACAGCTTAATTACTTTTGTACATAAAGTTGATTAAAATGTATTTAAAATGTGCGTAATATGCCTTAGCGTGTTCTAAAATCGACCACCCTCAAGCTTCCCCCAGAAACACATTAATGAACTGTGCCTTGCCACCTACTGTATTCTCTCTATATTCTCCCATCATACTTGGAGGCTATAATTCACACAGTTAGCAGAGGCTCAGATGGGCAGTACGTCTGCTGGCAGATAAGCACATGTTCCGGATGTTACCGGTGTGAGCTGCGGGGTTGGAGGTGGAGGCAATTTCACAGTATGCTCTGTCTCTCTGTTAACGGCAGGTTCATTAGCTCTAATGGGACATTAGATAAAAGTCAGGGTGAATTCTCCCAGGCCCCAGGGTCTTCAGCGCAAGGGCAATTAAAAACACAGATTGTAGCATAAAAGCCATTTTAACGTGCAGCAAATGCTCACTCATCCCTCACATGTCGGGCCGTCCCCTCGGGCGACAAGGAGCTGAGACACTATTGGGAGGCCGATCCACATTTTTAAAAACATTTAACAGAAATATCAGAGCAATGATCCATTTTCCTGCCTCTAGATGCAGCAGTGTGAGAATATTCATACAGTGCCTTGCAAAAGTATTCATACCCCTTCATTTTTTTCACATTTTGTTTTGTTGCAGCATTATGTTAAACTGCTTTAGTTTTTTCCCCACATCAGTTTACACTCCATACACCATAATAATGACAAAGCAAAAACCAGATTTGCAAATTTTACAAATTTATTAAATATAAATCACTGAAATAAGTACATTGCATAAGTATTCATACCCTTAAATTGGTACATAGTTGAAGCATCTTTACAGCCTCAAGTCTTTTTGGGTCTGATGTGACCATCTTTGCACATCTGCATTTGGCAATTATCTGCCATTCTTTGCCTCACCTTTTCACCTCTCCATCTCTGTCAGCTTGGACATTTTCTAGAGTCCTAGTTGTTCCAATCGTCTTCCATTATGGAGAATGCTTCTGTCAACCTTCAATGCAGCAGATTTGTTTCTGAACTCTTCTCTAGATCATCGCCTTAACGCAAGTCTGTCACTGAGCTCTACAGGCAGTTATCTTGGTTTTTGCTCTGATCTGCATTTTCAGCTGTTAGACCTTTTCTGAGAGGTGTGTGTCTTTCTAAATCAGACTCATTCAAATGAATTTGCCACAGTTGAACTCCACTCCAAGTGTAGGAACATCTAGAAGCAATATGAATGCTCCTGAGATAAATTTCGAGTGTCCCAGAAAAGGGTATGAATACTTATGCAACGAGATCTTTTCAGTTTTTTTTATTTCTGATAGATTTGCAAAGTTGTTACAAACCTGTTTTGTGCTTTGTCATTATGGAGTATGAGATGTAGATTGATGTGGGAAAAAAAGTAATTTAAAGCAGTTTAACATAATGCTGCAAAAAAACAAAAAGTGAAAAAAATGAAGGGGTGTGAATACTTCTGCAAGGCACTGTACATTACATAAGCTAAAAGGTTGTTTTAGATCAGAAAACTGGACAAATAGTGTTGAGAAATATTGTGTAATGTGTGTTTATAAGATTATTGTATGTTTTCCAAGAAAATTTCCATTGTTCTACTTCAAAATATCACATTCAGTTCAATGTGTTACTTGCTGTTTCTTTTTAAATGTTTGTAATTAGCTAGCAATTTGAAGATGTATTTGTGAAAATCTATCTATCTATCAAGCTAGCTGAACATTTGTTTTTCCCACTGAAAGCAAAACACCAGACAGATGTTAAAAGTTCACTTCTTTCCATACATATTCAAGGCTGAAGTTCTCTGATGAAAACTATAATAGGTTTTTTGTACTGTTTTCACTAGCATCAGCCAAAATCTTGTCCCGAGATAATTTCCCACAAACATTTGGTGCGTAATGGGTGCAGTTCGTCTTATGTGAGTTACAGCGAAACATTAAAGGTTCCTCATCTAGTTTAACGACACAGGGTCTGTAACAGCAGGGGGTTTCTACAAGCTTCTATGTGGACTAAATGAATCTGAGACCGGTGAAAGAGAATAAATTAATATTGTTCCTTCTCTTGTCAGGATTTATTTATTCATTGTTGAGACACTCATTAAAACGCTCGGCAGCAATTAAAACAGCAAGCATAAATCTATCTCTGAGCGGATGGTAATTAGTTGCCTTGGTGATCATTCTTGGAGTTATCTTCTTGTGCAATATTGGGATCATGTAGCAGTTTGCATTTTTCCTGCTTATTCTCTTCAGTGAGTTTTTCAGTGCTGCCCGTGATGGAGAAAGTGTGTGTCTTCTGAGATTAGAGGCTTTATCTGCAAACTTTCCACTTTGTGAAACCATTTTAATGATGTTTCCGCAGTCACACATCTGCAAACATTTATCTTTTTCTCTAATGGATCATGATCGCAGGTGATTCTTTAAAAAAAGAATGCTGAATGTTAATAAAAATGCCTTACTTTAGCAAAGTAAACAACTCTTTAGTATAATGTCTAGCTATAGTATATATATATATATATATATATATTTTTTTTTTTTATTATTATTATTATTATTATTATTATACATATATAATAAAATAATAAAAAGCAAACATTGTGTTTTGTTTTGTTTTTCCGTCTGTCCAAAATCAGTCTATTTTGAAACCCCAGGTCAGGATATGTGTGTGGTCTTTTCAAACATCTGATGCCTTTGTTTTTTGTGTCCTTCAGTCATCAAACAAAGAGAAATTGTATTGATATTGGTCCTTGCTAGGCATTGACACTTCTCTAGATAAAAGACAAAAAGAAAGGGAGGAGATAGAAATAGAAATAGAGACAGTTAATGACCAACATCTACTCCAAACGCACCACATAAAAAGCCAGCTGTCTTTTAATCAGAGCTTTATCACTTTAATTAAGACCTTGTGAGAGTAAACACACGTGGTGCATTACGCCTGTCATATGCAGTTTGAATCTTCCATACATCAGACCTGTCCATCTTTCTCTGATATGCCTCATCACTTTTGTGTGACTTTTTTTTCCCTCCGTCTTTTGCTGTAATTGTCAAGTGCTCTTGTGACCTTGCGACTGTACTTGCATTCCCTTTGAAACACAGTTAAAGTGTGCTGTTGAATGTTGAGTGCATTTATGGTAACTAAACATATTTAGATATACATTCATATATTTTTATATGCATTTCTATTGAAACTTGTATTTTAATATTTTTTTAATTACATATTTGCAGTATTGAAGTTAAAATTGAATCCATTTAAATGAAATATCAACTGACACACTACAGGTAAAATGAATTATTAAATACTTTAAATGTAAAAAAAAGTGTACTTCTTTAAATCATAATGCTCTGATAATTTCCTGGTTTTATGAAGCACTGATTTTGAAACTTGTGAATCTATTTGTCACACCCCCGGACTTTCATGTTGGTTTCTCCCATTTTCCCCTGCAGTTCTGAGTGTTTTGGTTTCTCCCTCATTGTTGTCACCTGGATGTTGTAATCAGTCTGTCTATTTAAGGTGTGTGTTTTCCCCTGTATTCTTGTCGGTCTTTAATGTTTTATGGATGTTTTCCCCTGGTGTTCCTGTGTCTGCCTGTATTCCGTTGGATTTATTAAATATACGTCTTTTATTTACGTCGTTGTTCGTGTGTTCCTGCCTGCATCGTGACACTATTAGAATCGTTAGAAGACAGAATCACGATTCATATAAGAATAGATTTTTGCATGCACCCCTAGTTTTGACAGCATGGCAACAAATCTTCCTCTTCTCTAAAGTAGCTCATTGTAATCCTTACCAGCTGTATTTGTAGGCTTTAAACTGCCATAATTTAAAACAAAAATTACTTTCAGCATCGTAACTTTGCAGATATTAGTGAAATTAATTAAAGTTAAATTAATGAAAAAAGTGAAATCAAAACCAACCACTCCTTTAATATAGTCATATGATATGAAGGACTAGAAGTGCACATTCAATAAAATTAAGCACACTTCTGCTTATGACAAAACAAAACAAAAAACTCTATAATAATACAATATAATAATAATAAAAAGCAAAGATTGTGGTGAGGCACTTATAATGTACATGCAAGGGGCCACTTTTTTAAGAATTTAAAAGGAGAAATGTGAAGCTTAATTTTAAAAAGCTTACATTCATTTATTTCAACCTTAATACACTGTTTAAATCATATTTACAAAGTTAGTTATTACTTTACACTGAAAAAAAGTTAGTATGGAACAAGTCAAAATGATTTTTGTGGTAATCAACATGCTGTCGATCATGCTTAACTTGTACTGAACCAAGATTTTTGCTTTAAAATGTCAGGTATTTCTTGGTTTGACAACCTGAGACTTTTCTTACTCTAAGTTCCTCTAGAAAAAGTTACATCCACCAAACTCAGTCCACCATTCCTTCAACATGACTTGAGGTTTTCTCGTGGCTGATGATTAGCTGACGCAACTATATGAAATCTTATAGACTTCCATTGAAAATCTGTCTGTCTAGTAACCATCTACAGTGGCAACATGCCAGCAAGATACCAACCTCTGGGGCTCTACCACTGGAGAAAGCTTCAGCCTGGACCACATATGTCCTGTAATCTAGTCACATTATAGTTTTTATAAGTGTTGCGTTATAGTTTTTGAAGTGTTTGCAGATACCATCGAGATGAATGCTACATGATGCAAAATTGCCTGTGACAAAACAGCAGTTTTTTCATGGTAGACACCAAATACAGCTAATTCAAAATTAAATATGTAATGGCAAACATGTTGAAGATTAGCGGACAGGCTGTCAGCTCATTAAGCAACAAGCCATTTATTCAAAAACGTAGTTTATTGAGTGTACTAAGCCCTCTTCTCCTTTGACCACCATTCAGAAGAAGAAAGAAAAAAATGTATTTTAGTCTCCTCGCCAGTGTACCACTGTGTTACTTTTTCTGCTAACCTTGAAGGCCTTAAAGGGGCTCTGCTAATTACCACTTAGCTCAGAGACAGCTTAGTACAACAAGCACACAAATCACTTAAAACCACTTATAACATCATATTTTTGAGCACAAACATGTCCATCTCCAAAAGGGTTCTTGAAAGAAGAGTAGGCTCATTAGAATAGTTTAGAATAATTTATTTCTGCTGGTAAAGTTGATGAGTTTTAAGGTTTCCCCTGCACAGGCTTGCTTTCTTTCTTTGCAGAAAGAAAATTGCTGGACAGACAGAATGCAACTGTCATTCAATTCCCTATATCCTGGGGAATTCCTAGTTTGCCTGGGGAAAAAAAAAAACATACCTATGTCAGTTCTTTCCTATGGTTACTTTAGAGAAGAGTTGTCTTCAGGTTGTGTCTTGGCATTTCATGATCGTCTTCCATGGCAGTCCATGGGAGGAATTCTTTCTCTTTAGACCTTTTCTACTCGTTCATGTCTGCTAATAGAGTGATTTACTTGTGTCCTTGAACAAACTTTTGCTGAAGTTTCATTCTCACATTTTGTATTAAAAAAATAGTTCACCCAAAAATGCGCTTTCCCTCATGTTGTTCAAAACTTGTATGACTCACTTTCTACTGTGAAACACAAAATAAGAGTTTTCTGAAGAATAAAAGTGAATGAAGACTAGGGTTGTCAAACACCAAAGTGACAAAAAAAAAAATAAATAAAAAAAAAATAAAAAAAAAATCCTTTTATAATACTGGGAATTCTGTTTGTTAGTATACAGTATAGGCCTTCACCACGTTATATCGTTTCCTCGTTACAGACCTGTATGTGAAGAAATGACATTTACATGATGTTTCGAATAATTAATCTAATCACAAAATAAATTTGACTAAAATACCCACAAAAATTTTATTTAAAGCTATTTTTGTGTAAAATGAGAAAGTATCATGTAGACACATTACAAATTGTAGCTTTAGAAATAAATATTCAACATAAAATGTATTAGGCGTAAACATTTAGGCTGCAAAGGTCTAACATAAACTATGGAACATAAAAGAAGATAATCTGAGAAGCAACTCAGTATGTGTTTGTTCATACAATGAAAGTCATTGGTAACCAAAACCTTGTTTTATTTTCCACAAAAGAAACATGTGAAATGACATAAGGGTAAGTAAATGATGACATAATTTATATTTTTTGGGTGAACTATCCCTTTAATTAGGGCCCAAGCACAGATGGTGCGAGGACCCTATTGGAATTGCTCCATTTATTATTATTATTCTCAAAATGAATCGCATTTTTGAGGGCATAAACATGCTCGAAAACTCATGAAACTCTGCACACACATCAGAACTGGCGAAAATGTTCATCTGATATGGGTTTCAGAAGTGGGTGTGGCAAAATGGCTCGATAGCGCCACCTATACACGTTCAGCGGTGTGCGCTTTGAGCTATGCTTCATGTACATGCACAAAAATCAGAACACACATCTAACACACCAATACCTACCAAAAAGTCAGGAAGTCGGTTATTTTAAATTTTCTCAGCAAATTTTGTGTCATTTTTGCCATTTTCAGGCCTCGTACTTGAACTCCTCCTCCTAGGGATTTATTCAGATCAACACCAAATTTGGTGAGTCTAATCTAAAGGCCCATGTGATTTTAAATTGCGAAGATCTAGAGTTTTCATGGAGGCTGTGTCCGTGGCGGCCTGAAAGATTTTGATGTTTCGCCATGAAACAGGAAGTTGTTATAACTCAGGCACACAATGTCCGATCTGCCCCAAACTTCACATGTGTGATAACACTCCTGATCTGAAGACATTTGCATGCACATATTCAGTTATAGTCATAGCGCCACCTGCTGGCAACAGGAAGTGACATGTTTTCTGCTGAAACAAACTCCTCCTAGAGATTTGATGATATCAACATTATATTGGGTCAGTCTAATCTAAAGACCTTTGCGATGTTAAATTGCGAAGATCTTGAGTTTTTGTTAAAGGGAGTGTCCGTGGCACTTGAACAAACTCCTCCTAGAGATTAATTCAGATCAACACCAAATTTGGTCAGTCTAATCTAAAGGCCCATGTGATTTTAAATTGCGAAGATCTAGAGTTTT
>NC_133380.1:40635485-40689409 GCF_049309525.1 Garra rufa | reverse complement strand
TGGATTGCAAGCCTTAGAAAGTAATTAAAAAAAACTTTGCAAGAACTGTCATCACTATCACTGTCAGTGTATGGAACTTATGGGCTTTTTCCCCCCAAAATATCAAATTGCACTCATTCATTATATTTTTTTTCAGCGAATGCAAAATAGTTATTTGCAACAGCACAATGCAATCGCTTCAGCGATAGTGACTCATAACTTGTGCCATGCATATGGTGACAATAACAGCCATCTATGTGTGATATGCTTGCGCTATAATGGAATATGACTTTGTCCAGTAGTATTATCTGCAAAAGAAATTACTCTTGGCTTGAGAGGCTCTAGGAAAGCAAGTACATAATGATGTCTGGCAAACACATCACCTGCTGTTGTGCTTGTTTTCCTCCCATCTGAAAATGGCAGCGTTTCAGCATTTGGTAAGTTGCCAAATTGAGGACATTTGTGGTTATTGTTGGTGAGGAATTTATCAGAGATATGACTGTGTTTCACACATTTGTGAGGTGAGGCTCTGACATTATTGTGTCTTCCCCACTGCTGGCACGATAATTCTTCCTGCAGCAGCCATGATTCTGTGCCTATCGGGCCCTGTAGCCATATGGTGCTTGCTAAGTACACCTCATCAAGGTGGCTCTCAGCTTTGCATCGCATGCAGCGGCCAAGCCAATTCGCTCGCTACATGGCAAAGTGTCTGCATTAACAGTTTCATCTGAGAGGACTGAAGGTGTCACAGAATTGTGTGTTGACTGTTGTAATGCACTGCATAAATATATTCCAATGTGTATTTTTCAACGTATCCACAAATGATATACAGTACACTATCTTAGATTTTGTCCAAGACTCTAATGCTGCTGCATGCATTTTGAAACAGCCAACCTCAGTTCAAGTAGCTTTATTGGCATGACATTTGTTACAATATTGCCAAAGCATTTCAGATGTGTAAAATACAGAGTATAATATCATCAAGGTAATAAACCAGACAATAAATCAGAGAAAATATAATAAATATATTAAATTAAATACAATAAATAAAAATAAAAACAGCAGACAGTATTTCTAATATTGATTATAATAATGACAAATATATAATGAACAATATGTGAAATTAAATATAATTAATTAACCATTTCCTATGGTGTGTATAGTATATACATATTTTGCAGCTAGTTTGACTGCCACATCATCCTCTCCGAGTATATAGTGTAATTTCTCTGAGTCATTTAGAGACAAAAATGAACAATTCAGTGCTTCAAATTGTGGAAATAGGATTTGCCTTGTAGTGGGGCAGACACGAAGAAAGTGTTTCTCATCAATGTTTACACATTCGCTGTTGTCACAGCCCTGTCTGTTCATCTTGTCTTCCCCTGTCATTTTGTCACTATTTGGTTTTGCCCTCATCCATGTCACCTGTGTGTAATTATTAGTCATCTGTGTCACCTGTGTTTGATAATTAGTTTGCCTTTATAAGTCTGTCTTTGAGTTTAGTCTTTTGTCGGTCTTTAATGTAACGTTGTGTGATGTGTGTCCTGCCTGTTCCTGCCTGTTCCTGCATTGATCCTCTTGAATTATTATATTAAATATCGTGTTAATTGTTACTCTCGTCTTTCGTCTCATCTCGTCCTACACGCACCCCTGACAGAAAGACCGACCCAAAACGTTCACGGCGTCTTCCCCTACGTTTCTTTTCCGTTTTTTGTATCAGTGTTTGTTTTATTTTTATTTTTTCCTTCATGGATATCACTGCCGTCTACATCATCCTTCTGGAGCAGGGGAACCGCTCTCTCGAGGACCACACCAGAGACTTTGTGCATCTAATTCCACTCACGCACTACCCGGACAGCTGCCTGTGCATGTTCTTCAGGAACGGACTTAACATCACCACCAGAGCGCAGCTGTCCGGGGAGGGTCCTCGAGAGAGCATCGCCGGATACATCGAGTGGGTGCTGGCGTCCTGTGGATCTTCCTGGACTGTCGGCTTCGTCGAGGAGGACGTCAGCCCCACTCACGACCCAGAGAGCAGCCAATCATCGCCTCGACATGCAGAGTGTGAACCCGAGCGCACCGCGGATGAGGGACCAGAGCCGCGAGCGACAGAGCCAGAGCCCTCTCCGGCTGATCAGGTGCGTGAGCCGGTGTCTACTACTGCGACGGTGGATTGTGACGTGGAGCAGGTGAGGGAAATGGAGAGCCCTGCCCACTGCAACACCGCTGGGGGTGAGCTGGATTTCTCTGGGGATTTAATAGACTTTTTTTCTGAACCACTGGCTTGTATGAACTTCCTGAATCTCCGCTGGTTCCGTCCAGCCATCCTGAATCTCCGCTGGTTCCATCCAGCCTTCCTGAAACCCCGCTGTCACCTGTCAGTCCCCCTGCTCACCCTCAGCCCACCATCTATGCGGTGGGCTCGCCGCAGGGATGCCAGCTCACATCGGGGGCATGGCTGGAGGTTCCCTCAGCTCCGCCTCCAGCCTCCGAGCCCAGATCTCCACCTCGGCCCTCCGACCCTGCGGCTCCACCACGGCTCTCTACGCCCTCATCTCCATCGTCGCCCGTCAGTCCAGCAGCTCCACCGGGCTCCATCATCTCTCCGGCTCCGCCCTGGTCAGTCGTCATCCCTCCGTCACCTCAGGACTCTGCTCCTCCGGCTGTGCCTCGTCGCGCCGTCCCACCGGCTCCTACGGACTCCTCCTTCCCGCCGGCACAGCCTCCATCCTCTGTCGCTCCGGCTCCGCCGCGGACTTCCGGAACTCCGCCTCCGCCGTCAGAGCCTCCAGTTCCGCCTTGGCCCTCCGGATGCGCGGGTCCTGCTCTCCTGCTCCAGGTCCCTCCTGTTTCCTTCCTGGCTCCTCCCTCCTTCGTCGCCCCCCTGGACTTTGTTGACTTTGTTTGTTGTCCCCCTCCAGGGGTGCCGTCCTCCGCCAAAGCCTCCTCCCACATGGACTCTGTTTTTTCGCCCCCCTTCTCTTTTTTGTTGTTCCCCACGGCGCGAGGACGCGCCTTTTCGGAGGGGGGTGTAATGTCACATCCCTGTCTGTTCATCTTGTCTTCCCCTGTCATTTTGTCACTATTTGGTTTTGCCCTCATCCATGTCACCTGTGTGTAATTAGTCATCTGTGTCACCTGTGTTTGATAATTAGTTTGCCTTTATAAGTCTGTCTTTGAGTTTAGTCTTTTGTCAGTCTTTAATGTAACGTTGTGTGATGTGTGTCCTGCCTGTTCCTGCATTGATCCTCTTGAATTATTATATTAAATATCGTGTTAATTGTTACTCTCGTCTTTCGTCTCATCTGTTCTCTAGGAATCCATGTTTTTTTTGTGTCTACCTTTTTCTATTTCTAATTCATGGTCACTGAGTCGATATTTTGTAAGAATTTGCCTTTCTTTGACGTGTTTGATTGATAAGTAATCTGCCAATTTGGTGGTTCTGTTTAGGGCCGAATAACACTGGAGTTTGGTTTGGAGATTAGATTATTTTTTTTAATTTTTCATCATAATACTTTAGATTTTTGTCAGTTTCTTTATGGATGTTAAACCTATGGTGCCCTAAAATGCTTTTGAGATAAGCAACATACAGTAAATGGAAAAAAAAAAAAAAAACATTTTCTGAAATGTCCGTAGAGATGTAGATGAATTTTTTTTTTTCTTCATCAGATCTGGAGTAATGTGTCATTCCATCACTTGCTTACCAATGGCTTATCAGCAGTGAATGGGTGGCATCATACAAAGAGTCAAAAGCTGCGTATTTGTAAGAAAGAGTTTTTTAACTGATAATGAAACAATGTTTTGTTGTTTCTTATGCAGCTTTTTAGATTATTTAGATGTTTTTTTCTTTATTATTAGCTGTTTGGACTTTCATTCTGACAGCACCCATTCTTTGCAGAGGATCCATTGGTGTGCAAGTGATGGAATGACCCATTTCTCTAACTAAATCTGTCTAATTTTAATGTTTCTATTCCTGTAACAGCTTTCATTTAGTGCTATTAATCTGTGCTGGTCTCCGGTCTAGCTGACCAGGAGATTGTTCACCTTGGCGCTGCAAGGCCTTATTGGCATCTCTTTCCTTCTCTGCGTCTCTGAAATCTCAAAGTCACCCTGGTGGTGAATTCCAGGTGTGCCACTGGCAGGTCTGACGGAGTCACAAGGTGTCCCTCAGCCCCCACGACCATGCCAGCTGCTCCAATCACTCTGATTAACCAGAGTTTGTGTCTCAGAGCCACTGGAGAGGACAGGGCACCTCTGGGTCTGAGGTGCTCTTTACGGACATACTGAACATACTGAATCATCAGAGAGAATTCAACCTGTCTATCTTCAAATAGCTTATGACAATGCAAATTCGGTGGTGTATTCTAGGGATTTCAGCCAATCAGATGTTTTATCGAATTCAAAGCCCACATTATCTTGTTATATTGTTTCATTGAGACTGAAATGTGTGAAATATGTTATCTGAAAAATCAAATGTGAAACTATAAGTCATAAATATTTAAATACGATTCCTTCTTCACATCAGAATTATTCTGCTGAAATACCAGTAACCCTTGAGGCAATCATTACAAGCCTAGCAGATAAAAACAGAGATGAATCAACACTCTTGTTTTATCCCCCAGAACACTTTAAATGCACACTTTTTCTCTTTTTTCCTTTGCCTGTGTGCATGCAGATTGGATCCGTTCCTGGGTCAGTTTGCCACCTGAATCGGTAATCTGTTTTAGCGTCGAGAGAAGTCGTTGCTCTCTTGTCTAGTTGGCCTAATGTTAGACGGGATGACAGTAAGTTGTGATAAGTTCTAAAACTCTCACCAGGTCTCAGACTTGTTGAGCGATTCCCCCAAGAACAGCATAACTTAAGACATTCAATGTCTCGGGTTTCCTACAGGTTTAAAGATAACATTTGTCACTGATAAAAAAAGAAGTTCCTCTCATTGTCCCCAGCCCTCTTGGGATGTCCATGTGCTTTTCTGCATACCATGATGCAATAAAGGACAATCCAGGAGATTATAATACCTGCACTTTCAGAGTGATGCCCAAGCAAAACAAACCACACTGGGATGAAAGAACTGCCATCGAAAATAGTTTTTTCTTTTTGCATGGCCTATATAAATCCAATGAATTCATTTATTTAAAGGGGTCATTGGATGCAGAATTCATTTTTACATTCATTTTTTGTTTGAACATAAATGTGTGCTGGCAGTGAGTGAACACAACCACCCTATAATGATAAAAGTCCAAGCAGTGGAATTTTTTAAATCCCTATAAATAATATCCCATTTTTTAATTCAACTTAAATCAAGCCATTCTCATGATTGACATGGCCGTCTGAGTGAGCTGTGTAGAGTCCACCGTTGTGTCGACTCCTGCGCAGGTGTAGACAAGAATGGCTCCAAAACGACTGAGGTTCTGTTGTTGGATGTAAGAATGAACATAGCAGTCGTCATTAACGCCCAACATCTGAGCTGCTGAAGACGCAGTGGATTACTTTTGTGTTTGAATGGAATGCACCTCCAATCTACATAAATGTGTCTATGTTTGCGCAGATCATTCATGATCCAGCTACACCTACAGCTGAAGTAAGTATAAGGATCTATTTTTTTTGCAAATTGCCTTTCTAGTTAGCTAGTTCCGTGGTTAAGTGCAGCTAAAGTAAATAGTACAGCTTATCACCCCCCGCAGAGCTCATTAACATATAAAGGGTCATGCAACAAAACAGGATGCTGTGAAAAGAGCTGATTTTGACAAGGTTAAAAGGGTGTTTTTTACACTACTATTGTGAATTTTTAACCAAAGCATGTTATAGACTTTTCATTTCAAAATTGGCATCCGATGACCCCTTTAAACAAGAACCTTACGTTTTACATGCAATATTATCCAAATTTCAAACACACATTTAATAGCACACACCACTAACAATTATTTAAAATGTTGTGACTCTATACTTTTTGCCTCTTTTGTTGTTGTGGTGGTGGTGTCAATGTTATGAAGCAGAACTTTATTTTTGTGGAAAAGATGTTTGTTTTTTAGATAGTTACTGTATATGTGTTTTGGAATGATATATGACATAATATCGTTAAAATTATTTGGTAACACTTTCCACAAAAAAGGTTCATTAGTTAACAGTAGTTAACTACATTAGTTAACATGAACTAAGAATAAACTACGTCTACAGCATTTATTAATCTTAGTTAATGTTAATTAACTAACATGAACTAACTATTTTATTAACTAACATTAAAAAGATTAATAAATAATGTAATAAATTAATTTTCATTGTTTGTTCATGTTAGTTAATACATGAACTAATAGTAACAAGATATAATAGTAACCTTACTGTAAAATGTTACCAAATATTTTTAATTACGATCTGTGTAATTGTCACAGGGACGGTCTGAGACGAGCGGATCCATTCGCAGCATTTTATTGGAGCAGACAAACACAAAGTGGCAGGCAGAAATCGTCGTCAAACACAGGCAGAAAGGTCGGGGCTGGCAGCGAGAATCAAACACAAGAGGGAGTCCAGGAATCAAAAACACGGGAAATCATACACTGGAAAGAAACGCTCAGAATGTAGCCGGGGCAATACAAGACTTCGCGGGGAGTGAAGTGTGAGTGTGGCTTATATGCTATGTGTGAATGAGCTGCAGTTGTGTGTGTGAGTGAATGAGCTGCAGGTGTGTGTGGGTGTGTCAGTCCCGGGTATGAAGGATTGTGGGTAATGTAGTAGTCCATGAAGTGGGAGTGCGACACCTGGTGGTGAACGGACAGAAAGGCTACAGACCCGCTTTGTAACAGAGCCCCCCCCCCCCCAAAGAGCGGCTTCCAGACGCTCCAACCACATAATGATACCGGAGGGTGGTGGAGCGGAGGCGGAACAGGGGGAGGGATGGAGGGCCAGGTCCATGTGGGGGTGAAGCAGCTATGAACTGAGGCGGGACCGGAAAATCTGAGAGCCAGACAGTAGCCCTCCAAGGTGGTGCAGACAGATCAGGGACCCACCAGGGCGGAACAGATGGAGTAGAAGCCTGCCAGGGTGGAGTAGACGGACCAGGAGCCCACCAGGGCGTCGCAGACGAACCAGGAGCCCACCAGGGTGGCGCAGAAACCCTCCAGGGTGGAGCAAGAGGTGGAGCAGGGGGCGCAACAGCCCTCCAGGGTGGACCTGGGTAGAGCAGGGATAGAGGAAGCAGACAGAACAAGGAGAGAAGCAGAGAGTTCAGAGGGGAACGCCGCCTCCATAGGAGGTTCTACAGCGGGTGCTGACACCTCTGGAGGCAATGGCGCAGCTTCTCGAAGTAGTGAGATCTCTGGAAGGCTGGGCGGAACCAGCGGAGATTCTGGAAGGCTGGGCGGAACCAGCGGAGACTCTGAAAGACTGGGCGGAACCAGCGGTGACTCTGGAAGGCCTACTGTAACTTGCTTATATTCCGTAAGTGTTGGGGTGTCTTGACCTGCCTCGGAAAGTAAAGCCATGTCTTGGCTTGACTCAGGATGTGAGGTCGTGTCCTGGCTTGACTCAGGATGTGAGGTCGTGTCCTGGCTTGACTCAGGATGTGAGGTCGTGTCCTGGCTTGACTCAGAAAGCGTTGCTTGACTTGACTCAGAAAGCGCTGCTAGACTTGACTCAGAAAGCGCTGCTTGACCTGACTCAGAAAGCGCTGCTTGACCTGACTCAGAAAGCAAAGTTGCTTGACTTGGTCCAGGAAGCAAAGTTGCTTGACTTGGTCCAGGAAGCAAAGTTGCTTGACTTGGTCCAGGAAGCGAAGTTGCTTGACTTGGTCCAGGAAGCGAAGTTGCTTGACTTGGTCCAGGAAGCAAAGTTGCTTGACTTGGTCCAGGAAGCGAAGTTGCTTGACTTGGTCCAGGAAGCGAAGTTGCTTGACTTGGTCCAGGAAGCAAAGTTGCTTGACTTGGTCCAGGAAGCGAAGTTGCTTGACTTGGTCCAGGAAGCAAAGTTGCTTGACTTGGCCCAGGAAGTGAAGTTGTGTCTTGACTTGGCTCAGGAAGTGAAGTTGTGTCTTGACTTGGCTCAGGAAGTGAAGTTGTGTCTTGACTTGGCTCAGGAAGTGAAGTTGTGTCTTGACTTGGCTCAGGAAGTGAAGTTGTGTCTTGACCTGACTCAGAAAGCAAAGTTGCTTGACTTGGTCCAGGAAGCAAAGTTGCTTGACTTGGTCCAGGAAGCAAAGTTGCTTGACTTGGTCCAGGAAGCGAAGTTGCTTGACTTGGTCCAGGAAGCAAAGTTGCTTGACTTGGTCCAGGAAGCGAAGTTGCTTGACTTGGTCCAGGAAGCAAAGTTGCTTGACTTGGCCCAGGAAGTGAAGTTGTGTCTTGACTTGGCTCAGGAAGTGAAGTTGTGTCTTGACTTGGCTCAGGAAGTGAAGTTGTGTCTTGACTTGGCTCAGGAAGTGAAGTTGTGTCTTGACTTGGCTCAGGAAGTGAAGTTGTGTCTTGACCTGACTCAGAAAGCAAAGTTGCTTGACTTGGTCCAGGAAGCAAAGTTGCTTGACTTGGTCCAGGAAGCAAAGTTGCTTGACTTGGTCCAGGAAGCGAAGTTGCTTGACTTGGTCCAGGAAGCAAAGTTGCTTGACTTGGTCCAGGAAGCGAAGTTGCTTGACTTGGTCCAGGAAGCAAAGTTGCTTGACTTGGCCCAGGAAGTGAAGTTGTGTCTTGACTTGGCTCAGGAAGTGAAGTTGTGTCTTGACTTGGCTCAGGAAGTGAAGTTGTGTCTTGACTTGGCTCAGGAAGTGAAGTTGTGTCTTGACTTGGTTCAGGAAGAGCAGCTTGATCTGTTTCAGGAAGTGCTGCTTGGCTTGGCTCAGGAAGTGCTGCTTGACTTGGCTCAGGAAGTGCTGCTTGACTTGGCTCAGGAAGTGCTGCTTGACTTGGCTCTGAAGGAACGGCTGCTGGAAGGACAGCCTTGATAGATGCAGACTCAGGAGCAGATGACATGACGTGAACTGGTTGTGGCTTGGCTGACGTGATGTGAATAGTCTGTGGCTGGGCTGACCTGACATGAGCAGGCGCTGACTCAACTGATGTGGCATTAGCAGGCGGTGACTTGGCTGATGTAGCGTTAGCAGGCGCTGGCTTGGCTGATGTTGACAGTAAGAGACCGACTGTTCTTGCTGACAGCAGTGGTGGGTCCTCCAAGTTGGAAATCAGTCTCTGGTAAGCCACAGAAACATGAGGGTCTGATGCTGCAGCCGCCATTTCGACGACAGACTTGGGCGTGGCGGCCATCTTGGGTGCAGGCTCAGGCGTAGTTGCCATCTTGGCCGGAAACTCAGGAACAGAAGCCATCCTGGCAACAGGCTCAGGAAGGGTGGCCATCTTGTGAACTGGCTCTAGGCTAGCAGACATCTTGTGCTGTGGCCCTGGGTTGGCAGACATCTTATGCTGTGGCTCTGAGCTGGAACTTACTGTGGGAAGATGGTCCTCCTCCACAATTCCCACAGTAAAAGGAGAGCCACACAACAAAAGAGCAAGATCCATATAATATTGCAAAGTCCAGTCAGGTTCAAACATGGGCATGAGTGAAGCCAATGGCTCTAAGAGTCCTCCACGGAAGAAAATCATCAGGCATGCCTCATCCATAGTCGACTGATTAGCCAATTCGATAAAGTCCATTGCATACCCCTCAACAGACCACTCACCTTGTTTGAGACGCATGATCTGCACAGTTAAATTCGTGCTGGAACCGGATGACACCATACTAGCTGCTGGATCCTTGTAGTGGCGAAGTCTCCTGTCACAGGGACGGTCTGAGACGAGCGGATCCATTCGCAGCATTTTATTGGAACAGACAAACACACAGGGGCAGGCAGAAATCGTCGTCAAACACAGGCAGAAAGGTCGGGGCTGGCAGCGAGAATCAAACACAAGAGGGAGTCCAGGAATCAAAAACGGGAAAGAAACGCTCAGAATGTAGCCGGGGCAATACAAGACTTCGCGGGGAGTGAAGTGTGAGTGTGGCTTATATGCTATGTGTGAATGAGCTGCAGGTGTGTGTGGGTGTGTCAGTCCCGGGTATGAAGGATTGTGGGGAATGTAGTAGTCCATGAAGTGGGAGTGTGACACCTGGTGGTGAACGGACAGAAAGGCTACAGACCCGCTTTGTAACAGTAATATTGTTACTATGCTTAAATGCGTGAAATAAAAGAAAAATAAAAGACCCAAGTTTCGAGCAAGTGACAATACAACATTTTGGGCACTACATTTCAGTTCACTGTACTACAATTCGTATGCTTCAATTTGTGTTATTTCATTTCTTTAATGGCTTTTCTATTATTCAAAAATGTGGAAAAGATAATAATAAACTACAAGTAAGTGTGTCCAAACCTTTGACGGAAACTGAAAATGCAATCCATGATGCAGATAATGTCTCTGACAGTTCGGCAACAACAGGCCTCACCCCAGTACGCGAACACTGGCATAGGTGGTGCAGCGTGTGCGTGCACGTCTTCGTAGATGAGAGCTGAGTATAAATGAGGCAGAAAAATAAGCAGCTAGAATAGAGGAATGAAGCACATCTTTGAATAATGAGATCATCATAATGACCGATTCCTCTCTGCGAAGCGGAGCTTCATACTGACCTAACAAACAGCACTGATACAGTAATTAACGTCAGATTGGGAGAGAAGCACTTGAAAAGGGGCTTTTAACGAGTCTTGCCGTGCAGGCGGCAAAAAGGTCCTCTTGACAAAGAGCAAAGCTGACAGTAATTAAGTGTGCATTGCCGGCGAAGACAGGGCCACCGCTCTCTAAAAATTCCATCTAAAAACAACAGAGAAGTGTCCTTTAGCGTTAAAGATGTGTACGCACACGTGTGTTGGTTTAAACCGCTAGTTGCTCCTAAGTGGCAGGCTGTCTGCTTGTAATTCTTCAGCTGTACAAACAGTAGATGTAACATAGATTCACGTAACATCAGATGATGTCTATGGGAAGGATGCACAGACCGTGCTGTGACCAAAACAAAGAAGTAACTCTATCATTCAGCCAGTTGTCCTCTACAATCAGTCATTCTTTTCCTCTGAATACATGTAATCTCCACCTGATTTCACTCTTGTGGGTCTAGAGCTAGATCAACCACGTGTAATGGGCTGCTGGATCGCCTCTACCTCCTTTGTTCATGATTACGGCCTCATTGTATTCGAATGTGTAAAATATTTATCTGCAGTGTGCTTTTTTTTAGCTGTGGACACTAGTGGTTTGACACATCGGATGTGATTAAATAAATTCTTGTTATCTGTTTATATGCACAAAAGGGTTTATACATTATGCAACAACACTATGTGTTTTGTCCTTTTGAGTAAAAGTCCTCTTCCACTCTCTCCACGGACGGTGCTTTGGAATTTGACTGCAGCGAATCCGGTGGGGCGATGTTAGCCTTGACTGGCGGAATATAAAATAGATGATAACTATTCATGCTGTGATGATATTATTTATTTATTTGCATCTTGGCAGAAGCATGATGAACCAAGGCAAGATCTAATGTAAACATGTAGTTATAGATGTAGGCATGTAAAATTAGACAATGCAGACAAATGCATTGCTTAATAGCTCAAGTCAAAGTTACCGTTCTTTGGTTGTCAGGTCTGTTTCGTTGGTAATCTATTAACTACACACATTAACTTTTTTGGCAAGTAATGAGTGTCATGTCATAAAATATGATGTGATCACAATTTAATAAAAAACATTGTTACTAATTATAATGCTTTCATTTTCACAGTTATTTAAACAGTGAATAAATCATATACAGAAAGTGAGCAAAGAACATTTACATTATCAAATAGCATCATCACTGTCTTCAGTCCATTGCGAATGTCAGAAAAACTCCCATTATAATCAATGAAGCACTGTAAAATGAATCTCTTACTTCATACAGTGCCTTGCGAAATTATTCATACCCCTTCATTTTTTTTTTCACATTTTGTTATGTTGCTGCCTTATGTTAAACTACTTTAAATTACTTTTTTCTCCCACATCAATCTACACTGCCTACTCCATAATGGCAAAGCAAAAAATAGTTTTTTAACATTTGTGCAAATTTATTAAAAATAAAAAACTGACAAGATCCCGTTCCATAAGTATTCATACCCTTTTCTGGGACACTCGAAATATAGCTCAGGAGCATTCATATTGCTTCTAGATGTTACTACACTTGGAGTGTCCCAGAAAAGGGTATGAATACTTATGCAGATTTTTATTTTTAATAAAAAAAATGTATCATGTGTAATTGGTTATAATGCTTAACACTAAAAACGCGTAAAAAGAAATATGACGCCACATGAGTAATCGGGGTCACTGGCACCCCCCAGAACTGATGTCATAAATTTTGCAGTAAAATTATACTCTTTACACTTATATGCAAAATAAATAACACACTTGTAAATAAAGCGTTTGAAACGGTTTTCAGTTACTTAAGATTTGACTGATGAACTTCTAACTCATTTGGACGCGTTTCTTAAATATTGTTTTGTGATTATGATTTGTCAGTATGATTACAGGTGTTATTTACAGAGGAGAAAAGGAGCCTGACTTCAGTTTTTCTTTGAAATCCAATCACAAATAGTACAAATGAATGTTTTTCCGAACCTGGTCTAAACCATTTTCTAGAATTAGATTTCTAGTTTGTATTTAAATGAATGAAAGAAAACACATGGTGAACCAAACTCAGTCCTTCTCAGAACCATATGACAATTTCCAGCAGGCTATCACTTTTGTAATCTGTAGATTTTATTGCCAGCCGCCTCAGTAAAGTTATTAGAGGCTGGGTGTGTCTTGGTTATCACTACCGTGTTCTGGGTCCCAGACCTCTATGGCTTTTAAACTGCACCAGAGCTTTTATGAGTGTCTCACTAAGGACAGTCAGAATCTCATCAGTCCAGACAGAGTACCCGAGATGGAATCCGCTGATAAGTTTTATAGCTCTTCCCTGAGGATATGGCCCCAGAAATCCGACAAGAGGAGGGAAGATACGGGCACAGGGGTATTTTTCCCCAGAAAGTGACTTAAAATAGACCTCATACTAAAGTGTTTTTTTTTTTTTTTTTTTTTTCTGTGGAGCAACAAGACTTCACCAAATTGTGGAGCGGTTAACATATTCAAAGGGATAAATTCGACTTGCAGACTGAGAGAATAGACCCATTGTGCTTGAAATTTGGGCTCAGATTGTTATATTCTGTCCCCTTAGAATATGCTTTGGGAAATGGTGAATGGAGTATGCTTTATTTGGCACTGGTTATCTGGCATTCAGTGCATCTGAATTAAAAATAAGGACAAAATGGGCTACAGGCATAATAGAGCGGCTAAAGCGGGTCCTGTTTTGCCAGTTTGCATTCAGCGTTTTCTATTCAACCCATGTTTATGGAACTATTCAGTGCCATTTAACCAGGCTTTTATATTGAAAATAATAAAAAAAAATGTCTGCTTGCAGTTGTGGTTGGAGCTCTTGAAGCTTTAGATTTTTACCATAGGCGAAAGCTATAAGCCTTTACTATAATAGGCATATTATATTTGTTGCTGTGGAGACTGTGATTGTTCTCTCTCAGTAGCCTTATAATAAAACACAAGGACACCTACATATTATTCTCATTGTTTATTTATTTATTTATTTATTTGTATAAACTGAAAATTCCGGTATATCATTGTATGTACTGTATGTATAGGATTTAAAATGTTTTGAATTGGTTAGTCTGTATGTTCAAAAACTCTGGAAATCTAACCCTGCTGTCTCAGACATGACAACAGTGACACCACTGGATGACAGATGGCTATGAATTTCTAACATATCACTTTGAAATATAATCTACAGGGCCCTGTTTGTACATTAAATACATTATGTACGCCAATATAGTGTATTAATATCTCCTCAAATGACATGCAGTGCACATGAGTATTAAATATGATCCTCAAATCCATAAATGTGTGGATATATTAAGGCCCTTGAAAAGCAGTATGGACACTCTGCCCTGGATATTGACATATTCATTCACCATTGGTTTTGTTGATTTCTAATGAGTCTATGTAGGGGAGACTAGGAACATGTTTTGCTACAAATCTACCAGCTATCTTTTGATATACATTTATAGCGGCCTAAAGTGACTATTACTACTAGATGTAGAAATAGAAACACAAAATGATTGTATTGAATTTAATATGAAAAGACAGAGTGTTACAGGCAGAGTCAATGGCTGGAGGCAATTTTGGGGCACAAAATTAAATTTTTTATAAAACCTGTATCAAAATTGCTGCAATTGCTTTTATACTTATTAATATTACCGTATAACTTCATAAATTATGAATTATGTGTCAGAAATAATGATAGAACAAAATGTATTGCACTTAGGGGCAGGACAGGGTTTAAATTAAGACAAGAGTAGGCTTGGTGTAGAATAGTTAATCATTGTTTAAAAATGGCTTTCTGAAACACAGATTACAGATTACTAACTCCTGGACTATGGAGTCTTGAACTAAAGTAAAATACATTAATTTAAAACCAACTGTGATAATCTGAATTAGCATGAGAAAGGTTGCCTATAAAACATGGAATGAACCAAGAAAATCTTAAAATTTTATGGAACTGAGAAGCAAATCCAAAGAAAACAATAGCAGCAGGGAGGAAAAAGACTGCAATTGAACAAACAAACAAAAAAAAATGACTTCCTGTTTCAGAAGAATATAAATACAGTATGAGGAACACAAAAACCAATGGTTATTTCCACCATTAGGACAATAATCAAGGACTTCCAATCAACAGGAAATGTTACAAATCTGCTTACAGTATATTGATTGTGTCTATACTGTCTTAATACAAAGTGGCCAAAGTCTCTGCAAGGATCATAGCTGGATAATTGCAAAAAAAAAAAAACAAAAAAAAAAATAGCAAAGTCTTGGGGTCAGAAACCCTTATAATGTGCCGTGGGTTGGAGCTTTCAACAGATCGAAATCAACACAAAAATGGGTCACTGAGCACAAAATGAAGGTTCTGCCATGGCCATCCCAGTTTCCTGACCTGAACCCTATAGAAAACTGAAGAGGAGAGATTTGATCATAAAGCTGGGAATCTGAAGGGTCTGGAGTGAATCTGGATGAAGGAATGGTCTTTGATCTCTCGTCATGTGTTCTCCAAAGTCATCAGGCATTATAGGACAGACTCATAACAGTTAAATTAGCAAAAGGAGGTTGCATATTGAATAAAATGGTGCTATTATTGTAGCACATTTGCTATTATTGTGGCAAATGTGTATTAGAGAGTAGTTTTAATTTAAGCCTCAATTTAGTCCTGAAGTAGCTTCAGTCTTCCTCCAGGAAATCAACCTAATACAATCTGGACTAGACTAAATCTAAGACTATTTAAAACCATTAAAGAGAAAGCAGATTTATGTTAGTCTGCTATAAAGGGCCATTTTAGTCTAGGACTAGGCATAATCCCTGTCCGGGAAACCGCTACTTAAAGTACATTAAAATTGTATGACTGATTTGTAAATAAATAAATAAATAGATACATACTTTAGAAAGCCTAATAAACATTAATTTATAAAAGTAGCTAGTTGCTTTTGACTCCCTCTATACCAGTACTAGTAACTTTGCAACCTTGTCATCTACCAGCCATTAGAGTTTTAGTAGAGTGTCTGATTAATATATACTAACACTTCATTTTGATGGTCCCCCAACACACAATCTACTGACTGTAAGTAACTTTGCAAGTCAACTTATTGTATTTTATTTGTATTGTATTTTGTATTGTATTTTAATTTCATAACTAGCTGCCATAGACCACACAGTCATGATCAAATCTAGTATGGTAGCTACAGTGTTAGCATGTTAGGACTAATATGTCCGGAAAAACATATCCGTTAGTATATAAAAAAAATAAAAAATAAGTCTCAGGAACTAAAAAAAGAATCAGGAACTAGTAAAATAAAATAAAATGAAAAATACCTAAATTTATTTACTAATTTATTCAATTATTAGAAATGAAGAAACATCCATTAGGTGACACATGTATACACGTCATATGGTAAAACAAAAAGAACAATAGAGATCCTGTGTACCTTGATCCAACATACTTTGTCTACGCCAAAAATAAATTCAGTGGCCATTTACAAATTGCATTGCTTGAGGAGACATGAAAAATATACTGTTACAGTTGATTTAGTTGATTTTTTCACGTTCACGTTTTTCACGTTTTTCAGCAAGTTATTAACCACATTAAATCACCCACATGCTGACAAACCAATGAGAATGTGCAACAATATTGACGTTTCATAGCAACTGAGTGTAGCTGCCAAAACCTTTCGGGTTATGCATTTTACCATGGTTCCCTGAGAAGGAACAAGACACTGCATGCCCCTCTAGGGGGACCATTTGGGGAATGCTGCCAGCATAACCGGTGTCTGAAGCATGTGTAAAACAACTCCAATTCTATTGGTCCATGTGTCCCATGACGTCATAGGCAGGTACCCGAATGTATAAAAGGGCAACTGCTGAAGAGGTGAATCAAGGCATTTGTCTGAAGAGATCTAAACAGGGGACGCACCATTTCGTTCCCTCTCTGGAAACCATGGTTACATGCGTAACCCGAGACGTTCCCCTTCAAGGGAACTTCGAGCTGCGAAGTTGGGGAATAATATCCAATCATGCCATGCTGAGGCGCATTCCTGTCCACCTGGTGACAGATATACACCAAACCTGTCCTCAGAAGGGGCCAAGGCACTGATGCCTAGCTTGGTAGAAACAAGGGAGCCTGATTCCAGATAATGGGGGAAACCTTATCTGGAACACAACCATCTTCAGACAGCTATGCTATGGGAGCAATAGTAGCCAGAATACCTAAGAGCACTGAAGAGGCTGGAATCTTAGGGGAGCTCAAAGATTACTACTAACAATCCCAGCTAAGACACAGCTATCCGCAGATAGCTGTATCCTAAAGTGTATTATGGCTAATTAAAACCCCGCAGGGGAAATAGCCCTGTCTAGGCCAGGACCCAGGGAGGCCACTACTTAAAAACCCTAAGAATGGAAGCAGTCACTGAGCTAGCACATAGCTATCCTCAGATATCTATATTCCTAGGAAGGGGTTACCTGACTGGACCAAAAAACTAATAACCAGGTAAACCTTCCTGTAAAGCTGGCCAGAACACATAGATTGGGCTATCTACTTACGATTCTAGCAGGAGAGATAGCACTGTCTAGGCAAGGGCTCAGGAAGACCACTACTTAAAAACCCTTAGAAGGGAAGCAGTCTCTGAGCTAGCACATAGATATCCTCAGGTTGCCATGTACCTAGGAAGGCTGCCAGAAGGGGACCAACTGAGACTACCCGGACCACAAAGAATGGGCTGTCTACGTACAACCCAAAAAAAAGGGAGACACCACTGTTTAGGTAATGGCTCAAGGAGACTGCTACTTAAAAAAAGAAAAAGAAAAAAACAGGCAGGGGAGCAATCACCGAGCTAATACATAGTTATCCTGAGAGAGGTTGTGCCGAAGGGGAACCCAACCCAGCCATAGACCCCAGGCTAGAACATAGCTGCCCTCAGACTGCTATATTTCAGAGCAAACCCAACGAGCATGTGGACCAATAGGATTGGAGTTGTTTTACACATGCTTCAGACACTGGTTATGCTGGCAGCATTGCCCAAAGTGTCCCCTAGAGGGGGACACAGCTCGAAGTTCCCTTGATGGGGAACCTTTGTAGATCTGCTCACCTGGAACAGGTTTGGAAAAAAAAATATTGTCATTTGCCAAATAAATAATTTTCAGTTGGTTGCTTATATATTCCCCACATTATTATGTAAGCTTTAAGGTACACCTCAGAGGACAAAGAAAATGTTTAGTAATGCTAAAATTAATTGGTTGTTTTGTAAACAGAGGTCTTGCAATTGTTTGGTGACATTTTGAACATTTTCAAAATATGGACTTGCGTTAGAAAAGTGCATGTTTGATTAAAGTCTGTTCTCTCCTATCTGCATTTAAATGGAAGTTGTATTTAAAATCAGCCGTGATTTATATAATCAGTTGCTAATTTTAGTTGTGAGCATATTGACACATCTTAAAAGGATGTTCTCACGTTCTTTGTTGGGGAACATGTCTGCATGTTCCACATCTGCAGATAGCTCCACATTGCAGTTGTCATCTTAAACTTATTTCCTGACAGTTTCCGAATACACATCCAAATGCAAATACAAGTAAGATAATAACATAAGACCCGTTTCCAACAGGTGGCCTTTGCTATCTCTGTCTTTCTCTTCTTAAATGTGGTGTCTGGCCAAGATTTAAAGAGCTATCTGAGGGAACTGCGAAAGGTAGATTAGGTTTGTTACTCAGCTAGAGTCTGCAAGCAATCATTCTCCTTTCCCTTTCTCTCATAGACAGCTAATCAGCACCTTCAATTACCCAAATAAATGAATCTGCTCCCTCTCCAGCCGGCATGAATTAAAGTTCACCATCCCGTCTCAGCGAAATAAAGACCGCTCTAATTAGCTTCTGCACTCAATTTTAATTGTCAGAGCGGTTGAAGATTCAGGTCTACCAGTTTATCTGAATCGTGTGATGCAGCGCGACAGTTTTAACGGTAAGTCAGCATTTCAATTGCCAGTATATCCTGTCAATATACAGCAGAGATCAAATGTTTGTTGTGCTTATATATACATCCATCCATCTCTCTCTCTCTCTCTCTCTCTCTCTCTCTCTTTATATATATATATATATATATATTATGTCTACATAATGATACAGTAATAAATAAGCATGTCATTGGTGTTCATTTGTTAGTAGTCTGGCACTGTGGGAATGTCACTGTAATGGGAACAAATGCAGTACATCAAATTCAGGGACTATATGGTGTAATCTCTCTCCCCTGATGCAATGCGAAAATCGAACTCCTGCCACAACTGGGGATTAGCCAAGGCCAAGAGAAAATAATGATAATAATTACAATTATTGATCTCCTGTACCATGTGTGCAAACGGAGTAAACAAGGTGTCTGCTGCCCATTCTCCTTCCTCCAGTGAGAGTTTCGCGCTTTGGTGTGTTAGATAATGTACTACTTTAAGCATTGGATGTCACACTGAAAACTATTTGATAAACACTTACAAAAAGAAAAAAAAAAACTCAAGTCACCAGTATTTTTCACTTATATTTTTTAAGGCTTCATGCAGTAGAGATCGTTTCAAAACAGCTTCACATTAACGAATGAACAAAATCGGAATCAATGATGCAATGATCTCTCCCTTTTTAAATCAGGCCATTCTCAGCTTCTTGGCTTTGTGACATCACACAGACCAAGGTCCCTCCCACGATAGTTGATTGACATGTCTTACTTTAGACCCGCCCTAAATGTGAATCATCCGACAGGAGTAGACAAGAGTGGCTATGCGATTGAGGTAGTTTTTGTTGTTGAATAATAATCAAGGCATCGTCATTTACTCCTGACATCTGAGCCGCTGAAGATGCAGAGGATTAACATTACTTTTGTTTTTGAAGGGAATGCACTGATCGCCAATCTACCTATCTATGTTCACACAAATCATTTGTGATCCAGCTTCACCTACAGAAAAAGTGAGTATAATGTTGTTGTTTTACACTACCACTGAGAAATTTTAACCAAAGTATGTTATAGACTTTTCATTAAGACCCTGAAGGATCATATCAACTTGTGAAAAATGGGCATCCGATGACCCCTTTAAACAAGCAATATGGATGTGCTGACTGTATATGTACTTACAGCTTTCAAAAAAAAAATTGTTTTGTTTCCCAGTGGACTTATAAAACATTGTGCACCCATCGCATATGTGATGTATTATATGGTTACATAAATATAGAGCTACTATAGAAAGAAAATAAATATATAGATATAAATGTGGGAATATTGCATCATAAATCATTCAAACCATTTGACTGATCGTAAGCCGCAAAAGCATTGCAGTTCTAGTATTGAATTCTCAAGTAAAACAATATACAGATTCTTCATGGATATTCACACAAAGACATTGCATGCATATCAAGCCCAAAACAATAAGCTGATTAATAACAGCAGTGCGGTAGTTTTGTCAGGCCAGTATAACAAGTGTTTTAGGTTAACTTTGGTATAAAACAGTGATCTAGTAACAACACCATTTCACAAACTGGAGAGAGGAATGAGTTTGGAGGTTTCAGCGTGGAAAGAGCTTCACGTTAAAGGACATGTTCATTCAGTCAGTCATGAAGAGTCTGTTTGACAGACAGCAAATGCCCATCTTCCTCTGTATGTCTCTTTCTTTGTCGCCGGCAGCTTGGAGTTGCTAAAATTTGAATGTCACAGTGCTACAAGCTGAAAAATTGAGTCCTGTCGGTATACGTCTGGTTTGGTTCAATAGACTGAAAAATCAGTCGATCAAACAAGTAAATGAATGGCTGGAAAAAGGAACAGTTGAATGACATCAAACAAATGAGTAAATCAATGGATCAAAGCATACAAATTTAAAGAAACTCAAAGTAAATATCATATCAGATTATTTACTTTTAAAAAAGTGCATGTATTTGTATACATTTTACATTAAACAAAGTAACTAATGAAGACAAAATCTCTTTGCCATGTGACAGGAAATAAGTGTGCAAAACTGTCCTAGGTCTTAATAAGTGCAATGCCCTTAACGCACACTAAATCCACACTATCTTGAATATTGCTCAGAAATTATATTCGAGGCTAAAGTGTATTCCATTATGCATCATATTTTGGAATAAATTGTGAGAGTTTTTGTCGAGATCTCACGAGAGGTCGCGGAAACCTTTCCGATGTAAGTTAAATATTAATAATAATTGGATATTATGAATAATTTGCCAGTAAAAGAAAGTGGTGCACATTTTATTGGTTAAAAATTAAGATGTCATCTGTTATAAGGGCTACTGAACAGACATTTACAAGTTTATTTTAAAATGCAAAGTTGAAACTAAAAATAAATCAATGTAAACAATTGCACACACACACACACACACACACACACACACACACATATACATATATATATATATATATATAATGTTTTATTTTATTTTTTATTTATTTTTTTTTTTTTTGTTCAACACTATAAGTGTGTCCCATCAGGTAATGAAAAGTTCTACACACACTTGTGGTCTTCATCTTCATTTGAACACTTGGGCCAAAAACAAGAAATATGTCATATAAGTAGTCAAGTGTTCAAGTGCAAAGACTGCAGGTGTGGGTATTTGGACAGGGCAAATCTATGCAATGTGATGCTTAGCATTCTCAGTATTGCCAAAATAAAAGTCTTACTTCTGACACTGACACTGCTATATCAGTCTTGGCGTAATATCAATCAACTAAGAATTTTTAACATGTCAACATTGAAAACCCATATCTCAGACCAAATTTTTATTACGTACACTCCTTTTCCTAGATAAGTCAATCCTTTGCTTTGTATTAATGTTGAGGTGTAACTCATACACCAAAGTTTAGTACTTAAAAGTTTAGAGTGCTGTAGGTAATCACAGAGTGCCGATATACAGCCATATCTCAAGTCTATGAGTGTGATATTGCGTTCATACAACAGTTCAACGGCACGAGTGTGTAAATACATAAACAAAATAACAACAGGGTGTCTTTAAAAGCCCTCTTTTGTGCAAACTATTCCCTCCGCCACGGATTCAAACCAAAGTTTGACGGTTGATCAGCTGAGCATAAGCTTCGTTACTAATTCCAAAACGTCACTTTAGAACTAGTAATGAAGGAATGTTGAGTTGCTTCATTGAGAACGTATTGCATTACTGCATTAAAACCTCACTGTATCATGTACTGTATGGGTATATGAGAGAGAGATGGACTGAGCGAGTGATTAACGTACCTGCATCTGATAGAGCATTCATTATTCATATTCATGATGATATGACATTAGTTTGAATGTTTACTGAAGAAAGCGTTAATATCTGTTCATCTATCAAGGGTGATTTTGCTGCTCAGTGAATTTATTCACTGTGGCAAGCTGTAGTTGAAGCTAAAAATAACTTAATAATAACTTTTCAGTTTAAAAGTCTCAAAGTCACTATTAAGTACTTACTCATAAAACGGTCTCTTGTCGCCATCTAAAGGCGGAACAATGTAACGTTAACTAAAATTACCATCACGAATATAAACACATTTCTCAATACTAAATACTATTATTAAATACATTATTTAAAATATAGTTTATATACATTTTTTTTAATGAGTAATAGTATTACATAAACAACATGACAAAAAAGAGTAATATTTATAAAATTATACAGGATTTGGACATTCGCCATGACACTCGGAAAAAAAAACGGACCTGGCTAGGACACGAGGACTGATACAAAATTGTGAAAAGGCGTTCCTGTAGCGATACCAGTAGAATATCTCACGGTTCTCAACCAATCAGATTTGAGAACCAGATATATATACACACACACACACACACACACACACACACACACACACTGTTTCCCAATGCTAAATACTAATATTAGATGCTACTATTATTTATATAAAATATCATTCATTCAATTATAATAAACAACAACAGCCATCATAAAACTTGCTAGGCAATTCACTCAAAAGTACAAAGGCAGCACTCTGGTCTCTAAAAATGTTTAACCACTACAGAGATATCAGAGCCAGTGGCAAATTCCATAAGATCTGCTCAAGATAAGGCTGCTCTCAGCAGTTTCATGAGCGCTAAATGGCCGCTGGCGCCCTGGAGCTGACATCTCAGAAAACACTGAAGCAAATTTTCAAAAAGATGTCGAAACAAATTATTGCCTAAAAAACCCTAAAACTACATTTTGTGACACAAAAACAGTATTATTTATAATCTTATAGTAGACTAGTAGACAAGTGTGATAAGGTAAAATGGTTGGAGTTACAATATCACTAGGACATCACACACCTCTCAGCCAATCAGATTCGTGGACCAGAAAGAATTACATATATATATACAGTGCCTTGCGAAATTATTCATACCCCTTCATTTTTTTCACATTTTGTTATGTTGCTGCCTTATGTTAAACTACTTTAAATTACTTTTTTTCCCACATCAATCTACACTCCCTACTCCATAATGGCAAAGCCAAAAATAGGTTTTTAACATTTGTGCAAATTTATTAAAAATAAAAAACTGAAAAGATCCTGTTGCATAAGTATTCATACCCTTTTCTGGGACACTCGAAATTTAGCTCAGGAGCTTTCATATTGCTTCTAGATGTTACTACACTTGGAGTGGAGTTAAACTGTGGCAAATTCATTTGAATGAGTCTGATTTAGAAAGGCACACACCTCTCAGAAAAGGTCTAACAGCTGAAAATGCATATCAGAGCAAAAACCAAGTCCTGAGGTCAAGATAACTGCCTGTAGAGCTCAGTGACAGACTTGCGTTAAGGCGATGATCTAGAGAAGAGTTCAGAAACAAATCTGCTGCATTGAAGGTTGACAGAAGCATTCTCCATAATGGAAGACGACTGGAACAACTAGGACTCTAGAAAATGTCTGCCAGCCCCCATCCAAGCTGACAGAGATGGAGAGGTGAAAAGGTGAGGTGTGTGCCTTTCTAAATCATACTCATTCAAATGAAGGGGTATGAATAATTTTGCAAGGCACCTTATTAAACACCACTAATGAATGAAATGAGTGATTGTCGAGACTTAATGGCTATCCGTTTGCCATTTTGCAGCAGGAATTTTTTACATCTTTTCCCCTGCTCAAATTAATGTGGTTGAGAAAATCCATGCCATCCGGACGCATCTGACCTTTCTCTGATGAGCTAGCTGTGGTAGCCCACTGTTTTCCGGTGCTTTTGACGAGGCGAGAGGAACGCGCACTGATCCATAATTTAGAGAGCAGGCCAAAAACAGACGAGAGAGACTGCTTTGAAAACAAAAAGACAGACAAACAAGAGTTCGCTGAACCGCAGGAAGGAAAACCACACCAAATGCCAGGCACTGGCTCAAACGCTCAAAGCCTCATCCCGCTTTGAGAGGCCCAGAACTGGAGGCATTGCCTTGCTTTCACAACAACACCATGAGGTCACAGAGTTTTGAAGCTAAAAGACACTCACTCATATCTGGAGGACACTGCTCAGATATCGGACAGCAGACCTCTTCACCCTGTCTGCCTTTATCTGCCTCAGATATGAAAAACAATCGCTTGCCTTTGGTGTTGTAATACTAGGCATTCGCTGCTTGCATCCCAAGTGACTTTGCTCACGATATCAAGAGGTACGGTGGTAAAATCGCTTGTTTGAATTCAACTCCATCCGAGCATACATTTACTCGGCGGGAGCTGATCTACTGCGTTCCAAGCATGCAATGCTTGGTTAACCCTGCATTTGCTTCAGGCTCTGAAGGACGGCAGCCCAAAGCCGTTTCATTCCCAGGAGCCTCTACAGACCTGATTACTTCACCTTCTCTATCCTAAGTATCCGATTTTGTCAAAGCATCTCTGCTGAAGTCTTTAGCCTCGCTAATTAGCCACAAATGACCACGTTTGATGAATAAACCGTAGCCAATGACCTTCCGCATATCATGGCTGATCTACTGTGAGTGACCTGTACTTGATTATCTGAGTCCAGTGCCCTGTGGAGAGAGACAGGTATGTTCACACAGGGATTGTTCACACAATGTGCTCCAGAATAAATAGAAACATTTCTGATTTGGTTTACCTTGCGTAATTTTACTTGTTGAAGCACAATTCAGTCAGGGATAGTTCATCCAAAATGAAATTTTTATCATTATTTTCTCACCATTTTTTTTTTTTTTTTTTTTGGTAACCAAAACTGTTTGGTCTACAAAATATCTTAATTTTACAGTATGTGCATTTACGTGTGCTTAAAGAAAGAAAGAAAGAAAGAAAGAAAGAAAGAAAGAAAGAAAGAAAGAAAGAAAGAAAGAAAGGGTTACCAACTTGCTTTATATAATGACATTCTTTTAAAGCAGTATGTGTGTGTGTATATATATATATACTCCACATTAAGATTATAAAGGCGTATTATTGTTATTATTATTATTATTATTATTATTATTATGTAAATCACAGTAATAATTTACAATATGATAAATATGGAAGTGTTTAATGCATTAAATGTATTTAATGCTAAAAAAAATTGGGAATATTCTATTAGCTTGGGACATTAATATTAATTAAAGTTAGGTAATGTTTGCAGTGGTGGACGAAGAACACAAATCAAGTACTTGAGTAAAAGTACAGATATGTATAAGAAAAGTGAAAGCACTCCTTTTTCAATTTACTCGAGTGAAAGTACAAAAGTACTCAATTTTTTCTGTACTTAAGTAAAAAAAAAATACTGATAGATTTAGCAATTTTATATATAATATATATGTATATAATTTTATATATATTTTAGATTTTTTTATAATCTTACTGCTCAAAATACCTGGGATTTTCACAAAATAACCACTAGCCTATAGTGAGTCAAGATATATTTTTTGTTGATGATATGAACTATGTTGACGAGAGCGATGTAGTAATGTTCACTGTGAAGCTTGTGTACCTGAGAGAAAACAGATTTGACCATCTAAATTTTTACCAGTAAGAAAAAAAGTGTTTTAAAGTTTGTTGTTTTTTAGAACATCACAGTGATATGAGAATAAGGCCTGAAGTTAGGAAGAACTTTTTTTTTTTCTCAAACCTTGTCTGTGGTATAAAAACACCCCTGGACAAATGCCCCCAGAGGGCATCACTTTCCACTTTGATATGATTTAGACTAGAAGGGAGACTGATCTGGCTACTGGGCATGCGCACATCAATCTAACGGTATTTTTATCACACTGTACAACAATAATACTGTTTTTTTTTTTATGATAGTAAGGGCTAAAGGTGCGTTCACACAAGACGCGAATGGTGCGTTAAGCGCGAGTGATTTACAGTCAATGCAAAGATGTGATAGACCTCCCTGCGGTGCGATTTACGCGAACTGAGCGTTTCTGGCATTTGACGCGCATAACGGGTAATTTGTGCAAATCGCCCAAGTTGAAAAATCTGAACTTTGGCGAAAATTCACGTTAACCAATCAGGAGCTTGCTCTAGTAGTGAAGGAGGCATAAATCCGAACCAACAGTGGAGGACAAAGTCGATGTATGTGGATACTCTGAGCTGTACGATACATCTTATTACTTTTATAGAAACAGGAGTAAAAAGGATCTTGCTTGGAAGAAAGTGAGTGAGGAGGTCGGACAATCTGGTAAGTTGTAAAAAACGCTCTTTACTCAATTTGAGCTATGTATATATACATATTGGGACTACAAGCTAGTTAAAGCCAGCAAATTGAGCTTATTCGCTGTATTTTACAACTACTTTCCCGCTGACGATTGGCAGAAGCCCCTTCTTGACGCGAATTCGCGTCTGTTGTGAAGTGAATTTCACGCGCGAATGAAGGGAGTAAACTCAAACTGTTCAAGTGTCCAACTACGTGCAAATAGCGTGATTAATGGTGCGTTCACACCGGACGCGACTTGCGCGGAAAAAAACGCGCTATTCGCGCGTAGTTGAACGCTTGAACATTTGAGTTTACTCGCGCCATTCGCGCGGTAAAATTTGCGTCATTCGCGCGTGACATTTTCTTCACAACAGACGCGAATTCGCGTCAAGGGAGGGGCTCGTCAGCGGGAAAGTAGTTGTAAAATAGGTGAATGAGCTCAATTTGCCAGCTTTAGCTTGCTTGTAGTCTCAATATGTATGTATATCCTCCTGAGACCCAAAGAAAAAAGTGCCTCTTTTTTGTTGTTTTTTTGTGATTTCCTACATCCTTTGGGTTAAAAAAAAATTCTACAATTTAGAGTTTTTACGTTTTGTTTTTATTTTTAATTTTACAGCATGTCCACTGTAGTGGACCACAGGACCATTTTAGTTCGAAATGACAGCCAAACTCAGACAACAAAACTGTACAGAATATGGCTGTAAAGGGATATTAATCCAACATTTCTGTAACAAAAACAAAACAACTGAAATCAAGCATTTTCCATAACTTGCAATGAGTCTGTTACGGCGCTGTGCAGGAATTTTGGCCCACTCATCTTGGCAGAATTGTTGTAATTCAGCCACATTGGAGGGTTTTCGAGCATGGACCACATTTTTAAGGTCATGCTGTGGGCATCTCAATAGGATTCAGGTCAGGACTTTGACTAGGCCACTCCAAAGTCTTCATTTTGTTTTTCTTCAACCATTCAGAAGTGAATTTGCTGGTGTGCATTGTCCTTCTGCAGAACCACAGCGTGCGGCATCTTTCCTGTTCTTCCCTTTCTGTCTCTGTGTCTGTCTCAGTCTGCTCATCTGAGTCTCCTGCAATTTCTTCCTCTTCTTCAACATCTTCTTGTATGTTACATTCAAATTTATCCTCATCTGACAGCTCTAAGTCAGAGTCTCCCTCAACTATCTTATAAAAATCTTCTCTGCTTCAGTTCGGCCTCCTACAACATGCAGTCATTAATTACATTAAGATGGTCCTGATGTCCTCTATAGTTGACATTTAAAAAAGGATGATATTTTGAAACATAAACAATTTAACAGCTTTGAAAGCTAAATGAATTGTTACTGACACTTTAATAAACAAATATATATGTGATAATAATAGTAAAAAACATGTAAAAAAGCTAAATTTTACATATCTCTGTCCTTCCCATAAAATGTGCTCATTTGCATGTCGGCCATTTTGGATTCAGTGTAAGAAGTGGTTCCTAGCATGCCAGCCAATCAAATGACATATCACTAGAAAGCCCAGGATGTCCTCTGCACAGTACAACAGGACTTGACAGAGTAGCTCAAAAAATTCAAAGAAAATTCATGAAAACACAAGGTCCACTACAGAGGACATAAGTCAATGGGCGGGGTCTCAGGAGGATATGTAGGTCAAATTGAGTAAAGAGCGTTTTTTAAAACTAACCAGATTGTCCGACCTCTTCACTCACTTTATTCCTAGCAAGATCCCTTTCATTCCTGTTTCTACAAAAGTCCAAAGATGTATCGTACAGCAACGGTGATTTTGTCTGCCATTGTTGTTTCGGATTTCTGCCTCCGTCACTACTAGAGCAAGCTCCTGATTGGTTAACGCGGCGCGGATTTTCGCCAAAGTTCAGATTTTTGAACTCGCCTCATTCGCGCGTTTCGCGCCGCAGGATGGCTATTCGCGTCTTTGCATTGACTTAACATGTAAATCACTCGCGCTTGCCGCTTCATTCGCGTCCGGTGTGAACGCACCTTTATTTGCGCAAGTCGCGTCTGGTGTGAACGCACCATAAGTTTAGGGTTGGGGTAGGTGTAGACATTAAAAATCACAATCTAATAGCTAGATTAATTAATTTCATTGTTAGTTTCCGGTCAGAGCTTTGCCCCCCTTCTAGCCACAACCCGTTGATATAACTGTACCATGTTCTGAACATCACATCCTTTCTTTTGCCCTCAGATGTAATCTGTCTAGGTGGTTGAATAAAAATATTTGGACCTATAATTACTTCAATTTAGCACCAGCACGCTTGTTAGCTAGACAGTTAGCATCAGCTAACAATATTTACGTATTTTCAGTATGGTTAAACATTCATATCTGTATACTTGGCTATAACGTTAGTTTATCCAAAGAATATAAAAATTGATACTGTAAAACAATATAAAAACAGATGTCACATGGGGCTAAATGCGTAGCATTTTTATAAAACTGCTAACGTTGCAGCAGCGGGGGATTATAAACGTGCATGAGTTATTTTATCTGTGTTATTTTAATGTTTAGTTTTTTTGACCTAGAGGCACAGATGTTGATGTGTCTGAGTTCAAGCATTTCAATGGGCTTAAATAGATCACCCTTTACAGCAGATTTAGTTCACAAACAACTGACAGTTAAAATAATTGATCCTAATATTCGACATTAGTAGCCTAACTTATTTTTCACAGCATCAGTTGTGCACACGCTCACAAGATCTCCCGGTTCTTACTTGAGAATTCAATTCACTGGAGACTTGCTCTAAACGGCTCATTTGAATCAGTGAGTTGTGACTCGAGAACAGCTGCAATTAGATAAATCCAATTCGTGAATGAATCGTTTGGAGCGATTTGCAAATTGATTTAACAGGTTCATTGAAAAGAATCAGTTTGTTCATGAATCAGACACCGCTTCTGCATCTCGGAGCATGTGATATTTATCAAGGAGGAACGATATGTTTTATGAAATGTAGTGAAGTAAAAAGTACGATCTTATGCTTTGGAATGTAGTGAAGTAAAAGTTACTTAAAATAAAATAAAGTAAAGTACAGATACTTGAAAAATGTACTTAAGTAACGAAGTAAAACTAAAGTATATGTTCGTAAAATAATCATGTCCGATTTTCAGAATTTTATTTCTTTTTAAAGAGTCCAGAGAAAATGAAAAAAAAAAACTATTTTTTCTGATTAAATAGAAAGCATAATTTATAGAAAATATAATTAATACCTAGGCATGTCTTAATAACTTTCATGAGACAAACTTGTATCTTTATCTACAGCAGTTAATATTTTCTGTGGATGTTGCTACAGTAGGTTTATTTCGTGAGCTTGTTTGCTGGTGTTGTTTGTCACAACGATGGGATATAAAGGATCATCACGCCTGTATCTGTTTTGCTATCTTAATAACCTTACACTGTCTGTTCTCCCAGCACCCATTATTTTCTACTGCATACGCCGCTGATCTGATGAGAATAACCACTTAACCATCATCTTTGTGCTATGTGTTGATGTTGATGTCCTATTGTTGTCCTTATCTACTTCATAAATCACAAGTTATTAGTAATGAATAGCAGATTAGAAGAAAGACTACAATGTGTGTATATATATGTATATATATATATATATATATATATATATATATATATATAAACCCTTTTTTCTTTATGATGTAAACAATGCTCTTTAAGTTATCTCAAAAAACATAGTGTAAAAAAGAAACAAAAGATCATTAAAGAAAACATTGTGATTTCAGGAACCATCCAATGACTCCTCAATCATTGTGAATCTTCATTTGTTTGGAGTTGTGGCTGGTTTAATGGCATACTGCATCACTGTTTTGTGCAGTCTTGCCACAAGGTCCATTAAGTTGTTTCTATTCATTTTAAAGTAGGCAAACAGACTGGCAGCGGCGCTGGCAGAGGAGCAGAATAACTGCTTTCTGCAAGAAAAAAATAACAAAACAAACAAAAAAACAAAGAGAGAGACAGATACAAAAAAACAGAAATGGTGTTGTTAAGGAAACTTCATATAGAAGACCATGCGAGTCAGTTTTATGGTAACTAATCAGCATGGATGTGCAAATTAGTTTAGGCCTTAAAAGTGTTATGTATTCACACTATGATCACTTGTTATCTACACACTAAGTCTGATTATTTACAGTAGTGACACCCACATATACATTTGTATCAACGTAGTTTGCACAGAACAAATCTGAGCAACTAGTCTGTCTTTCTTAAATTTAGTTGCTCTCATCGGTCCTGTGGTCTAGTAGTGAACCACTGAGTATATTTGTATACCAAAGTATATACTGTAGGTACAGAGCAGGAGCGTTTCCTCATAGGAGGCAAGGGAATCAGTGTCTCCTCAAAAAATGTTTGAGAAAATAATTGACAATACAGAAATAAAACAACACAAATATTATGTGAAAAAGTGACATCACTGGTGCTCATATGTACGCACTCACATACATTCATGAACCACACGCACCCATCCGTTACCTCGTAATGTTGTGGACATTGTGATCTCATGATATTTCTTATGTATTTTACGTAAAATGTGGTTCATTTACTTAAGTTTTTACAGGCACTAAAGCGTACAATGCTGACATATTTTCAGCATCTAAACGTACAAATACGTATTTTCGACATTTAAACATACAATACTGACGTATTGACGACACCTAAAAATTAACGTTTATGAATACTGAAAGTGCTGCATTTATTTTTATATTATTGATGAATGTTTTCAATTGAATTAATAAAAATGTTTATTTTTTTACTTAATATGAAATGATAACATTGTGTTCTGTTCTGTGTGATTTCTGCTGCCAGCTCGTTTCAAAGAAAAGGCCTACATAATGTTAAACAAGACTTCAGTTTAAATCCTTAAAATAAAGAACATTTCTGCAATCGTTTAACCATTCATGTAATATTTACTTTGTTTGGGCACAGCATTTCCCCGGCATGCTGTTCTAAGAATAGAACCATAAAATACACCAACAACATTTTATTTGTGAATAAATGATTGTAATCGCACTTATCTGTCTGTCATGTTTTTCTTTATTGTGTACAGAAATAGTTATGTTTAGAGGTAGGAGTGGGATTAGCGACTATAAAAATATGTTTAATGCTTTATTGTTTCTAAAATGGTCATTGCCATGCATATTTCGGCCAAACACGTTTTATTATATCCTTTTATATTCGCTATAAATTGGGTTTGGGGGTAGGTTAAGGGGTCTAAAATTTTAAATCGCTTATTGATAAAATTCTAAAAATGCATATTCGCTATAACATGGGAAGGTTTAGGTTCGGGGGTAGATTAAGGGGTCTAAAAACACTGTAAAAATATTGCGTAAATTTAACGGTAAAAAACTGTAGTGTAATGATGCTGAAAATGCAGATTTGATCACAGAAATAAATTACATTTTGACATAGATTCACATAGAAAACAGATATTTTAAATTGTAAAAATATTTTAGATTTTTACTGTATATTTTTTTATCAAATAATAGCTGCTCTGGTGAGCAGAAGAGATAAAATCATTCAAAAAACTTACAGACTGGAAACTTTTCAATTGGTAGTGTACACATAGTTAAACTTTCCAAAACATAAACTGAATGTTTCCAGTCTGTAAGGTTTTTTTGAATGATTTTGTCTCTTCTGCTCACCCGATAAGCAATTAATTGATAAAAAAAAAATACAGTAAAATTATTAAATATTTTTACAATTTAAAACATCAGTTTTCTATGTGAGTCTATGTTAAAATGTAATTTATTTCTCTGATTAAAGCTGCATTTTTAGCATCATTACTCCAGCATCATTACTCTAGTCTCTTTTACAGTTTAAATTTAAATTTGCGTGTATGAAATGCACAGAGATGAGAATTCAATGAAAGTTATTTTAATAAAATCCAAAACAGGGTAATCCAGACAAGAAGGCAGATGAACACACATCCAAAAGGAACATTAAGATCGCACAAACAAGACTAAACACAAACCAACTTATATAGACAGGCTTAATGACACTAGGACAGGTGATGGTGATTGGTATTTAGTGCACATAATGAGGACAGGAACAGAAAGGACCAAATATGGGCAACAGAGGAAAAACCAAACTAAACAGTCCAACTGGGGTGAGACAGAGGGAAAAACCAACACAGACAGTCCAAGGAGTATGACAATGGGTAGGTTAAGGAGTCTAAAAATCTAAATCCAAATATGGGCACAAGAGCCCGATGGGGGTGTGACAGTTAGTTGAGTTAGTAACTGTATTTATTATGATGGATATATTTAATGCATTTTTTATAAGGTTTGTTTGATACAAAGGTTATGTTTTATGAATTATCCTAATGTAGAAGACAATGTACCTGGAAAAACATACCTCTTAATGGTGAGCCTATAAAAAGAGGCGGAGTTTGGCCTTTATAAGCTTCACCCAGACACCCAGTTGGTTGCTTGTTTACCAAGTCAAAGCAAACGTGCTACTGTGGTGACGTGAGCTGAAAGTCCCTTGTATAGTGTAAATACTTTTGATTTTGTGTATATATTTGTATAGTTATATAGCTCTGATTCATTTATTTATATGATTTTTTTTTCATGGTTGGACTATTGGATTTTTGGTGCACTTGTAAATAAACATCACCATACACTAAAAGAGTACTTGCGGGTTTTGGACAATAACACGCATGCAGTAGACCCTGCCAAAAGTCTACTGCATCACATTTGGTGGCAGCGGTGGGATGGCTACCCGTAACAAAGCACCGAAAGGCAAGAGGCCTGGTCTGCACTCACAGGCTTAAGGGGACGAGACCTGAGCCTCCTGGACTCCTGAGCCTGATAAGAGACTTCCTCGAGGCGTATCAAGCAAAGGAGGAGAGATATGTGCTGGACTACAGGATATTTGGGAAGACACTGCATCCTGTTGATGTCATAGGTCATAGGTTGTGCTGCACACACACAGATACATTCAAGAGCACAGAAACTTGTTGCCCTGTGACTTTTATTAAAGGGGTCCTATTATGCTTTTTCACAAAGTCTTTATTTAGTTTTGGGGGTCTCATGCTTAGTGGTTTGAAAAACAAATTAATTTTCACATAATTAGCATTGTTACAACAGCTTTCTCCCCAGGCTGGCACAAATGGCTCGATTAGTTCTGGGTTTGATAAAGGTCCGCCTTCTGAAAAACCAAATATATTGTGATTGGTTAGCAGTCCCACTGTGTTGCGACTGGCGAACAGCTTAGACCGCGTTTCAGTCCTGCCACAGCAGCAAGTCCTGTGTACAACTGCGCAAGCTAGATTAAAGTGATTCTTACGTTTTAAATATGGATGTTTTTCTTACAAAAACACATTGGCTCCAACATGGCTACCGGAGCAGTTCACAGACACTTTAGTCAATGCTCACGTTTATACGAGCCGCCCTGTGGCTCACTGAAGCCTACATTACTACATTGCTTAAGTTAGGCGAATCCCGCAGCTCATCCACGATTCTAATTTCCGTAGGCGGGATTTATGTCGTGACATCATAGCATCCAGAAAACAAACGCTGTAATCCAAAGGAGCCGTTCGTTGTAGTTCTTGAAAATTATTAAAAAAAAAAAAAAAAAAAAATCGAAATATCTCCTTTTGGAGTGGATTTTGAAATTTGTAACTTTGTAGATGTTATTTATACCCAAACATAAATTCAAAAAATAAAAAAAAAAGCATAATAGGACCCCTTGAATAAACAGCTTCAGTTCTGAATTACATTATATTTCTCATCAACAAGGGGGAAAAATAGCTGTTTTTACAATAAGCTTCACTATTTGTGGAGAGAGACACAGACATAGGTAATTCACTCACACAACTTAATCTATCTCTCAAAATAGCCACATTTGTGGGGGGAAAAATAGTTTCCATCACTGGATATAGCTGTTGGTCATTTAACATTTCTATCATAAAGCAGTTAACTAATACTAATACTAATATTAAACAATTTGCAGTTTGCAAATTTTCATCCTACCTCGCTCTTTCAATGTTAAACTGACACTTCACTTTGCTTCTGCATTACTTTAAACAAATACTGAATGTACTTTTTTTATCCACAGCAATTTATAGAAGATCTCAAAATGGCATAATTGAATGCTTTGCAAAGTATATGATGTTTGCTGAGTGTCTCTTTTCATTTTTTATCAGAGGTCTGCTTTGCTTCCATGTTCTTCTACCATGACAGACCCGATACCTGCCTCTTTCTGTGCTTCACGGGAGGCTTCAGGCTTTAGAGCTGCTATGTGATATAAATATCGCATTTGCAGCTTTATGAGGAGCCTGTCTACCTGTGTCTACAAAAGCAGAAACTATTCTCTTTCAGCGCCATGTGCTTTCAGTCTGACGTGAATTAAAATCTGCCTCAGGCGGCTACATAAGGATTCAAATGCCCAAAAAATGTTGTGGCAGGAACTGTGTCATCTGTGGTGGGAACTCTGTTATCTCCTCACAGTGCTTAATGCTGAGCGAAACCCTCCTCTGGTGCCACCAGAGCGTGTTCATCTGAGACATGTATCAGTGTGTAAACTCACACTAACACTTCCACTTACTGTTACCTTGTTTAATAAACTTGTCGCAGAGGACAAAAAAAAAAAAAAAAAGCTCCGAATTTGTTTCTCTTATTGCTATTCATGCTTCCTCTCTTCAGCCTATTGTTGTTTAGCATAGTGTTTGTGCGTAGGAACAGCAGTGTGGGTGTCTCCGCAAGGGCCGTCGAGTTGTGAGAGCTCTCTTTGCATCTTAATGTCCTTGCTTTCAATAAATGACCAGGGAGAGCAGCACAGCGGTGCGACTGAAACAAAAAGCATCATTTTGTATTGTACAGAAGTTTGTCCTCGTTCCAGCTGTGCATTGAGAATGATGGCTCACTGGCTCCCCCTGCTGAATGGATAGAGATGTAGAGGCAGAGGAGTTTGCACTTCGTTACAACGAAAGAAGGACTATGCAATTCATCTGATCACTCTTCATAACATTCTGGAGTATATGCACATTGCTATTATAAAAACTTCAGCAGCAACTTTTCCAATTTCCAGTATTTATGTAATTCTCAAAACTTTTGGCCACGACTGTACATTTATGTACACAAACATTTGTAAACTATTTAATTGCATTTTAACTAACTACATTTATTTTCATGCATATCTCAAACTATAAGCTTGTAGCATATTAAAAAAGGCACAACATTCAGCGTGTAATATTAATTGTGAACGATGAGCCAAACCTTCTTTTTTTTTCAGGATTTTTAGTGTCTGACTGTGTGAATGATCATCTTTGACAGAGTGCATGATGGGAAGATTACACATCATCAGAGTGATGTTTGCCAGGAGAAATGTGTTTGCTGTTCAAGCAAGGAATATTTTAGAAAAGCTGGGGCATATCAAAAGAGCCAGCACTCTCTCAGTTTAACACGTGGAACCACACTTGCTGATTTAAAATTTTTCAATTTTTGTAATTGCATATCCAAAAATACCTCCTCAACCCATTGCATTACAGAAGAGGGTGAGGAATGAGATTCTATATTTATCATATTGGTTTTATCTTTTAATTACACATTTGATCACAATTGCAAGACTAATCTAAGCGATTTCCATTTGGATCATTCGAATCGTTGGGCCATTTCCGAGCGAGTTGTAAAGCCCATAGGCATGCATGTATTCAACATGTTTTTTGAGGGACTGAAATGCATACTGAGGAGATGGAAACAGAACAACGTTCACATCAAAGCAAAGAGGATATTGCTGGGAGCCGATGCGCTGAGCTTTAGGCACATGAGAAATATCTGATAATCACTATCTCTGAAAGCAAGTGAACTTCAGCCAACTTCAGAAAACAGAAATCGGTGCAATTACACGGCCCATGAGCCAAGCTTCCTACACAATGTGCTTCTGAAAACAAAAGGTTAGCTCTTTCCGCATTTATCTGAAGGTCTATCTAAAGATTCAGCTTAGAAGAGTGAGAGGCTAAATCATTGCTTTTTTTGAGCATCAGCCTGCAGTCTTTCAGCGACAACAAAGAGTCATGATCCAACAACACAGGAAAAATTAGAGTCTGTTTCTACAGTATATGCTTCCATTCTGCTTTGTCATTTAAATAAATATATATATTTTTTTCACTCTATAGTTACTGACCTGATTCATCATTGACTAAACTTTTCTAATACAACAGAACAGATAAAACACAGTTTTTTGTTCCCCTGAAAGAAGACATTTTAAGAGATGTTTCTTGTTATTTTCAATAGTCATGGTTAAAAAATAAATAATTTAAAAAATGGATGTGATTATTTGCTCTAAAGAAAGGTTCAAGGTTTTTCTGGTTAGAATGGGCAGTTGTAACTTTACCATCTGGCGGTAAAAAATCCTCCTTCTCTATTTTATCCATTCGAATCAAATTAATGTGAACAGAACATACATTATTATATGTTATATATTAATAACATAGGTCCAAATGCAGTTTGAGGTTCTTTAATAGTAATCCACAGAGATATATGTCCAAAAAACATGACAAAACCAAGAAACATTGGAGATAACGCTGATCCACAACTCACCACCAACAACTGCAGACTAGGGCTTCATATACACAAACACAGGCCTAAACAGGAAATGGAACACAGCTGAACCAGGTAGACACTAATAAAAAACACAGCATGATGGGAAATGGAGTCCATGACCAGAACAACAGGCAGGAACACAAGACAACACAGGAACACCCACTAGTGCCTCACAGTGGTGCCGGCAACCGGGTAGTTATGTATTTGGTGATATGCAATATATGTATGCTGTTGCTGTAATATGTATTTGGAAAGATTATTTAGTTTACTTTTTTTTAAAGAGAAACTACACTGCAAGAATTTTTCTTACTCAGTACTGTCAGCTTTTGTTTTTTTCCCAGTACAAATATCTAAGCAATATCTAAGTCAAGATGTATATTACTTAATAAATATAAAGTAAAATGTTTGTTGAGAACCAAATAAGCATATTTGAATGATTTCTGAAAGATCATGTGATGGGGGAGCGCGGGGCACAACCTAACACTTTTTGAATTTCGCGGTTTATGTAAATCCACGTGGGGTTCAGAGTAAAATTTTTATCCACATTATTTTCACACTTGTCTAGTACAAATATATCGCTTTGTTTCATATTTACAGTGTATACGTTTTTCGTTATTTACCTCAAAAGAAAGGAAGTGAAACGTGACAACATGCCCCGTAGGTGGGGTACATTGTAACATCTGAGGGGCACGTTGTAACACGACCATATGACAGCTTCAAATGTTATCTGATCCAATGAAAAAAATATACACAACAAACTAAAATATTTTGTCAATAAAATACATGTGTTAACTTTTTCAAATAAAGCAATGACGTTTTTTTTTTTTTTTTAAATAAAAATAATCTAATTTTGGAGTTTGACAATGAACACATGGCAACAATGCTTGGAACGGCCCTGATCGCAACACACAGCTGTACAGTAGTTCAAAACAATGTGGACAAATAGATCAAACACATTTAGACATTCAGAAAAACACACACAGCTCTCATAGAACACCACACACATAAACCAGCCAAAATGCTTTATGTTTCTTGAAATAATAACTTCTGAACATTAAACATTGATTGTCAGCCTTTATTCACCTGTTTCTTGTGGTTTCTTATCAAAATCCTTAGAAGTAAATAGTGTAAATTGCATCGCTAATGTCACAGAATAGCTATGGTAACTAGTAAATACCGTAAATTTGGTTATGCTAGCATGTGTGGAAATATTTAAACCACGTGTGTTACAATTAACCCCGCGTTAGTTTGTGCCCCATTCTACCCTACAGAAGACTGAAGGAAAGATGCTGAAAAGGTGCTGAATGGCGGCCCTGAAATAGTGAGATGTTCTGCATTCAGACCAAACCAAGCGCATCGGTTCTCAGTTGCAATTTTTCTTTCTGGGAGGCTGACCTCAAAACATATGTCAGCTCCCTGAAGAAGGAAGTGGTAAAAGTAATGACCTTGGGAGCCTGCTGTCCTCATATCAGTTTCCTGTCACTTCAGGTTAATATCAAGACACTTCTGAACCCTGCCTGTTGATGGAGAGTATTGATTCAGTGTGATTTGCACAGCAAAGTGGCAGACTTGTAAAAATGTTCCTGTTTCAGAAACCATAATGCACATTAACACTGACAAAATGTTTTTTCTCTCTGTGTAGAGAAAGAGAGCACGAGGGGAATGGTCTAATTTACCCACACTGCCTCTGTGATGAGGGTCCATCCATTATACCAGCACACACACGTACGCATGAGTCCTAAGAGGATCTTCACGTAATTACTGTGGGTACGCTAGATTAAATTGGGCCCGTGTCCAGCTCTGAGCAAAAATACTGAGGACCATTTTCAGTCAAACATTTCAAGCCAGCTGATAAGTCATTCAGCACACAATGCTTGGCGGGGCAGGTTAGTGCCCTTAAATTATCCGTTTACATTTTCATTGGATTTCACATTGAACTCCCGTAACCCCCACCTGATTTCTCTTTCCTTTTGATTCTCAGTAATGCTACAAAAGGGAACGTTCAGGGAAATGTGTGGCCATCACATTGTTCTCTTGTGCGTCATATCTGTCTCTCACACTAGCTGTGGAAAGGGGGCTTTGTTAGCGAATTACATATCACAGTGATTCTCATAGCTTTATTTCCTCTCTAGATTGGATGTTTTCCATTACATCTGGAGAGCACCCATCAAAACCTCCATGTTTGTCAGGCTATTTATGGTTTGTTGTACTCTAAAACTTCCCTTATCCTATTCTCCTGTCAATAATCCCAGCTTTTCACTTTAACGGATCCCTATTCTTTGCAAAAAGGATTATTTGGATTTGATGGGATGTGTTAAGGGTTGAGGGTTGGGGGTTGTAGTAAGCAAAAGGAAAAGCTAATAGGGCTGCTTACAGGAAGTTTGTTTGTTTGGTTATTTATTTATGCTGCAACCACAAACTCACTGTTTTACGATATTATCTTGCATTTCCCTGCTGAAAAAAACAGCATGTGCTGGTTAGGTATGTTTTGGTGCTGGGATGCTGGTTTTAGCTGGTTTATGCTGGTCCTTTGCTGGTTTATGCTGGTCCTTTGCTGGTTTATGAAGGTCCTTGACCAGCAACATGACCAGCATAAACCAGCAAAGGGCCAGTATAAACCAGCAAAGGACCAGCATTAACCAGCTAAGGGCCAGCATAAACCAGCAAAGGACCAGCATAAACCAGCAAAGGACCAGCATAAACCAGCAAAGGACCAGCATAAACCAGCTAAGGACCAGCATAAACCAGCAAAGGACCAGCATTAACCAGCTAAGGGCCAGCATAAACCAGCAAAGGACCAGCATAAACCAGCAAAGGACCAGCATTAACCAGCAAAGGGCCAGCATAAACCAGCAAAGGACCAGCATAAACCAGCAAAGGGCCAGCATAAACCAGCAAAGGACCATCATAAACCAGCAAAGGGCCAGCATAAACCAGCAAAGGACCAGCATTAACCAGAAAAGGACCAGCATAAACCAGCAAAGGACCAGCATAAACCAGCAAAGGGCCAGCATAAACCAGCAAAGGACCAGCATTAACCAGCAAAGGGCCAGCATAAACCAGCAAAGGGCCAGCATAAACCAGCAAAGGACCAGTATAAACCAGCAAAGGACCAGCATAAACCAGCAAAGGACCAGCATTAACCAGCTAAGGACCAGCATAAACCAGCAAAGGACCAGTATAAACCAGCAAAGGACCAGCATAAACCAGCAAAGGACCAGTATAAACCAGCAAAGGACCAGCATAAACCAGCAAAGGACCAGTATAAACCAGCAAAGGACCAGTATAAACCAGCAAAGGACCAGCATAAACTAGCAAAGGACCAGCATAAACCAGCTAAGGGCCAGCATAAACCAGCAAAGGACCAGTATAAACCAGCAAAGGACCAGCATAAACCAGCAAAGGACCAGCATTAACCAGCAAAGGACCAGCATTAACCAGCTAAGGGACAGCATAAACCAGCAAAGGACCAGCATAAACCTGCAAAGGACCAGTATAAACCAGCAAAGGACCAGCATTAACCAGCAAAGGACCAGCATTAACCAGCTAAGGGACAGCATAAACCAGCAAAGGACCAGCATAAACCTGCAAAGGACCAGCATAAACCAGCAAAGGACCAGCATAAACCAGCAAAGGACCAGCATTAACCAGCAAAGGACCAGCATAAACCAGCAAAGGACCAGCTAAAACCAGCATCCCAGCACCAAAACATACCTAATCAGCATATGCTGTTTTTTTCAGCAGGGTTAAATGAGTGCATGTGCTAATTTTTCTGACGACAGAAAATTTACTGTCGGTAACAATACAAAAGTAAGAGTTTTCTTGTATTGTTCAGCTACTGAGTGTACAAGGTCTTTCCTTGTAGCCCTGAAGAAGAATTTATCTAGTGGGTTAAAAATAGCCCTGCTAGCTGTATAAGGTTTAAGATGGTCTCAGATGGGCAGGTGAGTCTGAACCGCTGGTGCCACAGGAACTGATTATTTCAGCAAGTCAAGAGAGAAAAGGGTTTCACTACAAATATTATCAGGGAAATTCAAGAGGAAACATAGACCCCTAGATTGAATTGCTAATGCATTCTGAACTTTTGAGGGACAGCTAAAATGTATGTCTCAGTGTTTGCTTGTTTTTTGGTGTAATAGGAAAGTATTTCTTACTGACTGCTCAAAACATAATAAACAAAGACAGTTTCTTGACCTTCTGGACAAGTTCATGGACAAGAAATATCAAATACATCTCAGATAGGAAAAGTGAGTTTACTTGAGCAGCCATTACATTCATTCTGAAAGAAAACAACAACAGCCTACGAATTAAATCAAAGTAATGTCATGGCCTTTCTATTGCTTTCTGACAACTTTTGCATTAACTCTAAAAACTAATTTCATTGCAAAACAAAATATGAACTTTTTATTAAGGTGAAATATGCCACCCATACATGTTTAAACTGAGAGACGGTGCGTAATGTGTCTGAAGGATTCACTTTTATTACAGATTGATGAATGATGTTCTACTGGCCTTTTAAATATTTTAGAATGTTCATGTTCTTAGTGCATTTCATATTCTTGTGCTCTTCCCTGAGTGATAAATTAGCTTGATTTTCATCCCAAAAGCAGCTTGTATGAATAACTGCAGTATACTGCATAGGGAGCAAAATAACATTTGTGTCGTTTTCACTGGAAAAGACACAGAGGCTCAACACACATGCATTTACTTTCCTTTTTACCATGATGCAGTTAAAAAAAAGGACATTGTTTTGGTTAAAAATAACACTTGAGCTTGTTTTTAAATCCTTCTTCGCCATTGAACAAAACAAAAGACATCTCTCAATGCGTCAAGGCAAAGCAAAGGCAAGAACAGGAATTCTGTCCTCTTCAGTGGAGCAAAGACGTGTTAGAGATGGACTGTTTCTTTTGTAAATGCCTCTGATGAGAAGAAGGGATGCAAGAACAGAGAAGTAGGCCTGCTTTAGTAGGCCTGATCTTTACAAAACATGGCCCTCAGTTTTACTGTACCTTAGTTTTGAAAACAGAAATATTTCCACTTAGACGTTATTTTATTTAATGATTTGTTAATTAATTGTTTTTGCTTGTTTTTTGAACCTGATGTGTCACTCATATTGTACATATTTTAAATATATATAGTTTTTATATATAGTTTTCTCTCATTTTAGGTATGTCCTAATAGTAAGAGTAGACAAAAATACTTTTTTTATTTTTGTGTGAGAATATGGAATATAATATGGAGAATATGGTCTGAACTAAATAAAACCCATGACCAACAAAATAATTCCTTTGTACATCAAAAACAATCACTTTTTTTTTTTAATACACTAATGTGATTGCTAAGGAACTATGATTTTTGTATTAATGTATACAAGCCATAAAGGACTATTTAGTTCTTTTTACCTCAGTACTGTGTTCGTACTCACAAGTAAACATGTTTTTCTCTTAATGTAATTTAATGAAAGCCATGTTGCAGAGGTGAATGCTATCAAAAAGAAAAAATACTTTTTAATGAGGCTCTCAAGGTAAATTAGCACTATGAACGGTTGGGTATACAGAATGGACTGGAAATAACAAAATTGTTAATAATGAGTTTTGTTTTTTGCTTTTTCTTCTCCTAATGTTCAACACACACTCATGTGTCATGACCTTTAACATTATCAAAGTTATGTTATCCTCAATCAGTTAACAAACCAATTTAGTTGGCAGCTTTAAAAAAAACCTGTATTTTGCTATAAGACTGAATTTCCTCCTTTACCTACAGCATTTCTTAAGTCTGTTATTCAAAGTATGAATAAAAAAAGGAAAATTATAATGTTTATTCATTGCAAATAAATGCAAGTTACGAAACAAGGTGTAATTTCCTGCTTGCTTTATGTTTTCTCAGTATTCAGTGATAATGATGGCCTACTATATGAGAGACCGGGGTTAGCTGTCTCACTTTTAAATCTAGTGACTATTTCTCAGGTTTATTTTTTAGAAAGTCAGTTTCTCTATAGACACATACTCTAAAGTCTTGACTACAATAAAGAAAAACTAGTTGGGAAGTGAGAAGAATTACATCCTCATCAGAGCAAAACAAAGACATGACTGATGATAGAGTAGGTTATACTGAACAACATTTGCTTCTAAAAGGCATTGTTAAATTTATGATTTTATGTTTGCTTTGCTTTCAAATCTGGATACTCTTCTGTTTTTAAGGATCTTTGTTATGACCTGTTTAGATTTTAACAAATTAAAAATGTTTGATTATATTGAATTAGTTTGTTAGAAAGTGAATATACCCCTATTTTATCTTGTACTTTCTTTCTAAAAATAAAAGAAAGAAAGAAGGAAGGGAAGAAAATGGCCACCATATTTAAGGGTCATTCCAAACTGAAGTGGCCAATTAAAAAAAAAAAAAAAAAAAAGGTTTGATTGTATGACAACGGCCGGGATTCTTCATTGGCTCGGGAAGATGATGAGTGCATTTATAGACTCAGATTGTTCTTCTCTTTGAACCTCTCACTTTGGAGGGTAAACCCTTTAAAGGGATTAAACTGGGCATAAACTGTTTTGTCAGATTTATAGCCGAGTCGTATGACTATTTTTTGACGAATTTCAGAGCGTCTTTTGTTAACCAAATGGTTGGATGAATTTCTAACATTTCAGAAATTTTGGTCACCCCTCGTGAGGGTATCGTACAGTTGAGGCAGAGCTACGAACTAGCTGCCCTAAACTCAGTAATGGCGTGTGGGTTGGACAGAAGTTATGGAGGTTACCCAGATCCAGGTTCAGAGGGTCCTGTGTGCTTATTTATTTATTTAGCCTACATATAATGTGAGCATGTCAAGTTGCAGGTGGAGGATCGGACAGTATAGTGTGACCACATAAAGTAAATCCTGAGCTTTGGCTTTACATGGCATGTGATTTACTTGTACAGTGAGAGTTGGAATTTAACAGAAGCATTGCTGAAATTGCACAGTGTATGCATGGCTTTAAGGCATAGGGATGCGCCCTTTAAAATGGAACACAGCAGGAGTGAGATGCTCCGTCCTGCTCTCTCTACACACCTGCCTCAAATTTTCAAATCACTTAGATCTTAATTAGCCAGCTTTGTCATTTTTGATTAGGATGCGATCTTGATCATCTTATCTTAAAAAAAAAAAACACACACAAACATGCATTCATACGTAATTGTGAAATTGTGTTTTCATTGCTTATAGAATCTATTGCACAAGAGTTTATGCATCACCAGCAGATGGCAGTACTGCTCTGTTTTCGCACTGGGCAAACTCACCATTGACCTTTTGCATTACTGGGCTTAGATCACTGGTCATCAGCCCTGCTCCTGGGGACCCACTGTCCTGCCGAATTTAGCACCAGCCCTAATCAAACAGACCTGAACCGGCTAATCAGGCTCTTTGGGATCACTTGAAAAATCATAGGTCAAGTGTGCTAAAGCAGGTTGGAAATAAAATTTGCAGGACAGTGGGTCCCTACTGGCAGAGTTGAAGACCTAGGGCTTAGAACTCCCATTCTTAGATGTAAACAGTAAAAATGTTTCTATCTATCTGTTTGGTCATTTTTGACAAATTATCAGTGAGATTAGTTTTGCTGTCTTTGCACTTGACCAATTGTCTACTTACATTATTTCTTTCCTTGGTATTGTATGCATGAAATGGGAATTACCCTTCTTGTTTATTAAACTGTTGTGCATTTTTGGTCAAAATTTTCGAATTACTGATATTTTTTTTTAAGTGTTTTTAAGTTACTGAGCATTTATTTGATCCTTCAAAAATCATTCTAATATTCTATATTAGTATATATAATATTCTAATCATTCTAATTATATAAATATATTTATATAAATACTATTGTGATTATAACATTATTATTTATTATTATTATTATTATTATTATTATTATTATTATTATTATATTACTGTTGCCGTCATTACAAAATATTGTCACAAAATATTATCGTTACATCACAGTCTTTATTATTGTTATTATTACTACAATTATTATTATTATTTTTACTGTTAATATTATTGATATTACTGTTACCATCATCACAACATATTATTGTCATCATCACCATCTTTAGTATTATTGTTGTTATTATTATTATTATTTTTATTATTACTGTTATTATTGATATTACCGTTACTGTCATCACAAAATATCATCGTTATCATCACTATCTTTAGTATTATTATTGTTGTTGTTACTTTGATTATCTCTATTTATGGTTATTTCTATTATTTCTAAACATGCTAATACTACTTATAACATTACTATTATTCAGATTGTCATTTTTGCTCATTTTCATTTATTATCATTGCTGTTTTTGGTATTGTTTTTTGTTTTGTTGTTGTTGTTGTTGTTGTTGTTGTTTCTGCGTTTACCATGTTGTATGTTTTTGCACTCCAAATATATATAAAAAAAAGAAAGAAATTAATACTTTTATTTAGCAAGGATGCATTAAATTGAACAAATGTGACAGTAAAGTCAACATTGCTATGTGTTACCCAAGTTTGTTTTAAAGTATCAAGTTCGGGTTAATACTTTTTTTTTTTTTTTTTTTTTTTTAATATAAGAAATTAAGACTTTAAGACTTCATGCAATAAATTGGTCAAAAATGATGGTAAATGCATTATAATATTGCTATTATAAAATGTCTATATCGAATAAATTTGAGAATGACTTTTCCATCTTGACGTGGAAAATAAAGCAAAAGAAAAACCTAAAAAAAAAAACATTCTAATATGTGGTGCTCTATTATTATCAGTTATTATTGGTGCTAAATTATTATTATTATTTTCTTAATCTTACTCACCTTACTCTTCTAAAGTAGTGTATCACCGTTTCGAGAATAATACTAAGCAACAAAAACAGTTTTCAGCACTCATAAGAAAAATCTGCATAGAAAATTTCTGAAGGATCATGTGACACTGAAGACTGAAATACATCAATGTCACTTTTCCTAGACAAGAATAAATTACATTTCAAAATATATAATACAATAACAGTCAAGCTTATACACTACTATCGTCATGTTTTTATTGTGTATTGCATTTTAAAAAGCTGATTGATGATCAGCTCAGAATGTCACTGAACTGGGCCACATGCCTAAGCAATGGCAGCTGTCCCTTTTGTGGCCGGATTCCCAAAGTAAGGGACACTGTACATAGGACATCTGGACCAAAGCACTGTTCGCCACTACATTGTTGCTCTAACATACAGTAAATAAAAAGCAGACCACCTATGCTTTGATAATCCCAGCAAAAATCAGACCCCTTTCCTAAATCTTGACAGTTATTTTAAGGCCATCCCACCATGACCTTTCCCAAGACTTCCTACTCTGTCACTGCCAATTAGCATAATCTTATTGCAGTGGATAAGTCCCGTAAGGAAAGCAGAGTAACAGGTGCCACGGATGGTCTGGTTTATTATGACTCACATGCTCAGTTTGATTTCAGCTTGTTTAAAGCTAAGAAACCTGATGACAAAATAGCTACCTCATGCTTACAAGCCGGTTCTTTCTGTCAAGCCAAATAATCTCAGAGAGCCGTAGTCACCAACTAGTCACTTTCGCTGGACTACCCCACTGCTGTCGAGGTGCCAGGGAATCGAGAGGGCACCCCCTCCCTCCTTCCCTCCCTGGTGGAATCGAAGTGGATACGGCTCCAGTCAAGAGTTTGGAGTCACAAGAAAATCTCTGGAGTCTGGGCCTAGCAGAAAGACCTCATCCCACCCCAAAGTCTCAACATGGGTGCGTCCTATGGCAAGAAAGTAAGTATGCTTTTGCTATTTTTGTTAAGCAGTTTAGGTAACTGAGTTACATTTGAGTGAATGACACATGGCATGGCTTGTTTTGAACACGACTTTACAGATTCGTATGGTTTGTTTACATCAGAATCATCACCAAACATTCACTGCTGATGGGTTTTTTAACTATTTTAATATGTACAGTAGTACCTTTTTTAATATAGTTATTATTTCACTTTTATTTACTTAATTGTGAATACACTTTTAAAGTTTTTTTTTTGTTTTGTTTTGTTACAGAAGTCAACATTCACAATAATGCTTTCAAATGAACACTTGTTTAAAATCTCTAAAAGATCGCGATTGATTGCATTGTAGGTTTTTCAATCTAATTTTACATCTTAGTCTTTTGTGCAATTTAAAACCAAACTGCTCTACTGTAGTTTCGACAAGTTTCAGATTAACCCAAAAGCACATTGTTGGTGTTCTGAATGTTTGGCCGATATCCAGTGAAGTATTGGAGTAGTAACATATAGTAACATGACAAAAATTTGAGCTATGGGACGGACTGCATGCTGGGAAGGTGTGGATGTGGGGTGTGTTGGTGACTGAAGTTGACTCATTGCTCAGTTCTGCGAGTGACAGCTGGCAGCTGCTGTAGAGAGGGTTACTAGAGGATTATAGGATACAGGAGCCTCTTCTGATTACCTATGTCTGAGCCATTTGCTTGTACAATCAAGTGTCACATTTATCAGGGTGAAGAATCACAGACAGAATTAAATTAATGTTGATCCAGTTTATGGATAAGTATGCTGTATTGTACTGGCATATAGGCATATGCTACTGTAGATTAAAAGTGACTTTAGCTTGCCTTAACCAAGTGTTGCCTTTTATGTTTAGACTTGTTTTTTTTGCCCATATATTTTTAAATCTAAATATAGTAAAATAATGATAACCCATTTCAATATATTTATACATAAGTAAATCAGTGATTGAATGGATGGATGATTTTTCAACAATTACTGACCTACATTTTATGGTGTAACCATAAACAGCATTTCTATACAATCCAATCTAATTTTCCTTTAATGTTCAGCACTTGTTTACTGTAGTAAGTAAACAGCAGTAACATTAAGCTTGAGATGAAATATATCTGACCCTGGACCACAAAGAAAAAAGTCTTAAGTAGCACGGGTATATTTGTAGCAATAGCCAAAAATACATTGTATGGGTCAAAATTATCGATTTTTCTTTTATGCCAAAAATCATTAGCATATTAAGTAAAGATCATGTTCCATGAAGATATTTTGTACATTTTCTACCATAAATATATAAAAACTTGATTTTTGATTAGTAATATGCATTGCTAAGAACTTTATTTGGACAACTTTTAAGGCGATTTTCTCAATATTTAGATTTTTTTGCACCCTCAGATAGTTGTACCTCCTACAAGCATTGTCCTGTTTTAACAAACATAATCATAACATAATCATATATCAATGGAAAGCTTATTTACTCAGCTTTCAGATGACGTAAGAATCTCAATTTCGACAAATTTACACTTATGACTGGTTTTATGGTCCAGGGTCACATGGATGTGTTAAAAATCACTTGCAGACAGAATTTTACTGTGTGTAATTTATAGTAATTACAGTCAAATTGAAAGCTATTTGCTTAAATTCAGTAAAGACTGTGAACATATTATGTAATTAAGGATAGATAAATGCTAGCTATAAAGGTAATGTCATTTTCATCACAGAAAGAAAATGCATAATATAAGATGTGGCGGACATGAAAATGTAAGGTAACACTTTATAATAACTACACACTATGAACCATTAGTTAAGCATTAGTAAACAGTCAATTCATCATTTATAAAGCATTATCCCCACATTAATAGGCAGTAGTAAGCAGTTTATAGATGCAGCTATGCAGTTTTGTTCCTAATTTAAAAGCATATCTACAATGTTTTTAATAATTGTATTTTCATTATGTATTCATGATCAATGAATCATTTCTAAATTAGGTATATTATTAGCAGACCAGTTGTTTAGGAGTTGTCAGAGGTTCATTATATCATTTAGAAAGTGTAACTAAATGATTAATAAACTTTAAATGCACATTTATATATATATTATTTAGGCATATAATGATAGTTACTCAGTGTGATAATAAATGCTTTATTAACACATATTCTTACTGTAATTCATGATTAATTCAGGTCGGTATAAAACATTTAGTAGTTGTCAGTTATCCATTTTTGTGAGCTCATCTAAAGTGAAGACTATTGATGCCTCATAAAACTATTACAAAGGGGTTTTAAAGTGATACAGAACATGTTCTGTGTTACTCTGTGTTGTTTGTTTCCTTTTTCTCCTTAAATCTCTTTTGTAAAAGCTTTACGAGGTAGTCTTCACTTTAGTTGTGCACACAAAAACCGTTAACTACTAAATGTTTTATAACTACTTGAATTAATAATTCATTACAGTAGTAATAAAGCATCTATTAACACACTATTACTATATTTCTAAATAATATGTATGTACATTTAAATAGTTCATTAATCATTTATTTACACTTTCTAAATGATCTTATGAACCATTGACAACTAAATAACTGATTTGTAAATAATGTAACACTTAATTTAGAAATAATAAATTGATCATTAATAAAGTATGACAATACTGTTATTGAACACATTATAGATGTTCAAAAATCAAGAACAAAGCATTTATAGCTGCATTTATAAAGTGCTTACTACTATCTATTAATGAAGAGATAATGATCTAGAAATGATGACTTGACTATTTACAAATGCTTAACTAATGGTTCATAGTGTGTAGTTATTATAAAGTGTTACCAAATGTGAATAAATAAATAAATACATTCAGAGTGACAGAGTGTGGAAAGTGTGTTAAGAAGTTTATTGCTTAAAGGTTCACAGGATTCACAAGTGCCCATAGTTGAAGAAACACCCCAATAGTTTTCCCTTGAGTCTAGCAGCAGGGCAGAGGTCATGGAGTAATACAAATTGACTTGTTAGACATGCAATCAAAAAGCAGACAATAATAGTCTAGCAATGACCTTGCAAATTCCTTTCCAGAACAAGTTGGTGCAAACTGGTGCCAGACCAATTCAGCATTCTGTAATTGCTAAAATATAGACTTATTTTAAGGTTCACAGCCATCTCATTCTGTTGGACACAGTGGATCATATCCTACCTTAAAAACTTATATCTGAAGTGAAACGAGAACGGTAACACCCCTTGAGCAGACTGTTGTTTCGATAGTCCAGCAGTTACTGGAATGCGCGTTCTTCAGTAATGTCTAAGGTGCAGCAGAGAAAGCAGTGCTCAGAGAGAAGAGAGCTGAAAATGTCAGCTTGTCAGAGCTGTAATTTCATCCTCTCTGCCAGCTTCCGGGCCACTTGGCATGAGCTGAATACCTCGACTGGACCCCGCAGTTATAGACCCTCACATCACAAGACCCCTCTTTCACTTTTTTAAAATAGGCTGCTGAACTGAGGCCTAACTGTAAGAGAGATCATGCAAACATTTGCGATTATTAAAATAACCTAAAGCAGTGTCGAGCTCTGTTTTGTTGTGTCTGGGTATTTCAACTGATTTAATTAAAACTTTGTTCCATCTTCATCCTGTTACAAGCTTTATTCCACTGGAGCGTGTATCTCCGCTGTGGCATTTCATGCATGGGTGAAATGAGACGCACCTGCACAAAGCTCACTCAATTTACGAGTGAATATGGAGCAATTGGTTTCAATCCAAGCCAATGAAATCTCTGCTAACCTTGGCAGTGTTCGTAACAGCATGTTACCACACAACTAGCACTAGCACTTCTGTGTACCCTGCTGAAAAAAACAGCATATGCTGGTTAGGTATGTTTTGGTGCTGGGATGCTGGTTTTAGCTGGTTTATGTTGGTTAATGCTGGTCCTTTGCTGGTTTATGCTGGTCATGTTGCTGGTCAAGGACCAGCATAAACCAGCAAAGGGCCAGCATAAACCAGCAAAGGGCCAGCATTAAACCAGCAAAGGACCAGAATAAACCAGCAAAGGGCCAGCATAAACCAGCAAAGGGCCAGCATTAAACCAGCAAAGGACCAGAATAAACTAGCAAAGGGCCAGCATAAACCAGCAAAGGGCCAGCATAAACCAGCAAAGGGACAGCATAAACCAGCAAAGGACCATCATTAACCAGCAAAGGACCAGCATAAACCAGCAAAGGGCCAGCATAAACCAGCAAAGGGCCAGCATTAACCAGCAAAGGACCAGAATAAACCAGCAAAGGGCCAGCATAAACCAGCAAAGAGCCAGCATTAAACCAGCAAAGGACCAGAATAAACCAGCAAAGGGCCAGCATAAACCAGCAAAGGGCCAGCATAAACCAGCAAAGGGACAGCATAAACCAGCAAAGGGCCAGCATTAACCAGCAAAGGACCAGCATAAACCAGCAAAGGGCCAGCATAAACCAGCAAAGGGCCAGCATTAAACCAGCAAAGGACCAGAATAAACCAGCAAAGGGCCAGCATAAACCAGCAAAGGGCCAGCGTAAACCAGCAAAGGGACAGCATAAACCAGCAAAGGGCCAGCATTAACCAGCAAAGGACCAGCATTAACCAGCAAAGGACCAGCATAAACCAGCAAAGGGCCAGCATAAACCAGCAAAGGGCCAGCATTAAACCAGCAAAGGACCAGAATAAACCAGCAAAGGGCCAGCATAAACCAGCAAAGGGCCAGCGTAAACCAGCAAAGGGCCAGCGTAAACCAGCAAAGGGACAGCATAAACCAGCAAAGGGCCAGCATTAACCAGCAAAGGACCAGCATTAACCAGCAAAGGACCAGCATAAACCAGCAAAGGGCCAGCATTAAACCAGCAAAGGACCAGAATAAACCAGCAAAGGGCCAGCATAAACCAGCAAAGGGCCAGCATAAACCAGCAAAGGGACAGCATAAACCAGCAAAGGGCCAGCATTAACCAGCAAAGGACCAGCATAAACCAGCAAAGGGCCAGCATAAACCAGCAAAGGGCCAGCATTAAACCAGCAAAGGACCAGAATAAACCAGCAAAGGGCCAGCATAAACCAGCAAAGGGCCAGCGTAAACCAGCAAAGGGACAGCATAAACCAGCAAAGGGCCAGCATTAACCAGCAAAGGACCAGCATTAACCAGCAAAGGACCAGCATAAACCAGCAAAGGGCCAGCATAAACCAGCAAAGGGCCAGCATTAAACCAGCAAAGGACCAGAATAAACCAGCAAAGGGCCAGCATAAACCAGCAAAGGGCCAGCGTAAACCAGCAAAGGGCCAGCGTAAACCAGCAAAGGGACAGCATAAACCAGCAAAGGGCCAGCATTAACCAGCAAAGGACCAGCATTAACCAGCAAAGGACCAGCATAAACCAGCAAAGGGCCAGCATTAAACCAGCAAAGGACCAGAATAAACCAGCAAAGGGCCAGCATAAACCAGCAAAGGGCCAGCATAAATCAGCAAAGGACCAGCATAAACCAGCAAAGGGCCAGCATAAACCAGCAAAGGGCCAGCATAAACCAGCAAAGGGCCAGCATAAACCATCAAAGGACCAGCATAAACCAGCAAAGGGACAGCATAAACCAGCAAAGGGCCAGCATTAACCAGCAAAGGGCCAGCATAAACCAGCAAAGGGCCAGCATTAACCAGCAAAGGGACAGCATAAACCAGCAAAGGACCAGCATTAACCACCAAAGGGCCAGCATTAACCACCAAAGGGCCAGCATAAACCAGCAAAGGGACAGCATAAACCAGCAAAGGGCCAGCATTAACCAGCAAAGGGCCATCATTAACCAGCAAAGGGACAGCATAAACCAGCAAAGGGCCAGCATAAACCAGCAAAGGGACAGCATAAACCAGCAAAGGGCCAGCATAAACCAGCAAAGGGCCAGAATTAACCAGCAAAGGGCCAGCATTAACCAGCAAAGGGCCAGCATTAACCAGCAAAGGGACAGCATAAACCACCAAAGGGCCAGCATAAACCAGCAAAGGGCCAGCATAAACCAGAAAAGGGACAGCATTAACCAGCAAAGGGCCAGCATAAACCAGCAAAGGGCCAGCATTAACCAGCAAAGGGACAGCATAAACCAGCAAAGGACCAGCATTAACCACCAAAGGGCCAGCATTAACCAGCAAAGGGCCAGCATAAACCAGCAAAGGGACAGCATAAACCAGCAAAGGGACAGCATAAACCAGCAAAGGGACAGCATAAACCAGCAAAGGGCCAGCATTAACCAGCAAAGGGCCAGCATTAACCAGCAAAAGGACAGCATAAACCACCAAAGGGCCAGCATAAACCAGCAAAGGGACAGCATAAACCAGCAAAGGGACAGCATAAACCAGCAAAGGACCACCATAAACCAGCAAAGGGCCAGCATTAACCAGCAAAGGACCAGCATAAACCAGCAAAGGGACAGCATAAACCAGCTAAAACCAGCATCCCAGCACCAAAACATACCTAACCAGCATATGCTGTTTTTTCAGCAGGGTATTTATGCATATATTACCTAGTTTGCCTATTTAATTTGCCTAAATGTGCAGCATACTGCATACAACAGTGTTGTGCCTGAACGAGTTCATTGAACGATCGTTCATGAACTCGTTCATATTCTGGGTGAACGTGAACTGAACGTGCTGTATATCTGCCTGATGAACGTGAACGTGAACGCGCTCATTCTGGCGTTTATGAACGTCGTTCTCTCGTAGTTCAATTTTGTTCTAGAGAGTGCCAGATTTCTATGGAGCCAGGCAAAATCCCGGCTATAACCACTGACTGCACAATATCTAGGCTACAACCGCTACAACACAATCTACAACGGGCCTTATTATATAGGGGAAAAGACCAGATCTGGCAACACCAGCCACCACAGAGTCGCACCGCGCATGCGTCATCAAATTGCGAAAAATGAATAGAGGCAAAATCCGATGAAGGCAGCGGCACTACTTCTGTCTCAATGATGAATGAAACTTCATATGTCCACTTAAAATAATTTTTTGAAAAGGTCAGTGATGATCCAGGTGGGAAAAATCTTACCTTTTTGTGTAAACTGTGCCCGTCGGGTCTCAAGAAGCAACTCCGCATAAAAATAAAAGAACTATGAACTAGTTCATTTTGGAACCTGCGAACTTAGTTCAAAAAATTTGAATTATGAACTATGAACTGAACTAGTTCATTTTAAAATGTGTGAACTGAACTTTGAACTAGTTCATGTAGAAAATGAACTTTCCCAACACTGGCATACAACAACAATGACGCACACTACACAAGCATTACCTGCTCCTAAATTATTATGAGTAACAACGAAGCTGGTCTAGGATCAGGATTAATACAGCTACATCAGCCAATTTCTGAGCAGAGCACTTGCATG
>NC_133380.1:40589542-40634985 GCF_049309525.1 Garra rufa | reverse complement strand
ATTATGATTATAAGAAGTGAAGGAAAGTAGAAATACCCACTTAACTTTTTAACTATCAGCAGAATAATCAGTGAATAAGACTTATATAAAACAAAACTTTATATGTGCAGTTTTCACCCTTTATAATTTGTAGAAGAACCCTATGATAAATTGATCATTAAATTGTGTTGTTATATTTCAGCACTGCTCCGGAAGTCTTCTGCGGTGGACTTTCTGAGGTCTGGGAGAGAGAGGCGTGCAGTGAGATGTCAACACGGAGGCTGTAGCTCTGAAGACAGTGAGGCAGAAGAACTACCTGAGGCCAACTCAGATTACGTGAGTTGAGTAGAAATGTGCAGAATCTCACAACAGCTATCTGGGACAGTATTTAACCTAGTGGGCACCAATATTTAGACATCACATTGAATAACAAACTTTCCAAACCTTTTAATAGTATAATAAAGGTGGTTTAGTGAGACAATAGGGTCTTAAGGGTTCAAACCCTGTTTTACTGACAGATATGCAATGTTAGATCATTTTTGTTGCTTATGAAAATGAAAAGCACCTCATTAAAACTGCTGATCTATTTTCGCTCATCAGGAGCAGGACAACTCAAAGATGTTCTTTAATGGTGGATCACAAGTAGGGGTGCACACGGTAGGACTCCCACTCCATCATGTAAGATACAGTGTACAGTGTAATAAATACTTTGAATTATGTTTATGTTTTGTACCGCATTGGTAAATACATGTCATTCAAGGTGTTCCCTTAAAATATGTCCTGTATTTTCTCTTCCAATGTAAATTTATCCATCTTTAAGGATGTTTAGATATTTTGGGAAACAAGACGAAATATGTATTATTGCAGTGTGTTGCACAATGTGTAATCTTTTACTGATGTTCCCTGGAAGAAAGACTGTACTGTATGTCCAGTGCTTGTTCACATGTCTCAGTTACTAACATGTAAAGTGGACTGTAACTAAATCCATCCATTGGGGGCTTCTCTGAACTTCTTTCTTTTCTATCTGCCCACCTCTCAGAGGCCTGACGGTGAGCCACAGGGAGAGGGCTCGGGTATGTAGCCCTGTGGCGCAAGGCTTCAGGGCTGTGAGAGTCCAGTGGGAAAGACAATGAAAGCCTGGGGGGAACTCGAGGCTTCCACTCTACTGCATCACAGGATACAAGTACCGGTGCTCCAAACAAGGAAAAATGTCAGATACTATAATAATATCATAGAATGTGCATAGAGGATAGAGTCCTGAAGTAAAAATGCTTATTATATATATATATTACCCTCCAAAGGTAAAGTGCAGTAACTACGCCAACAATAAAACTGAGAAAAATGCATTTTAAAGTTCTTTCGTCAGTTTGTCAAACACTCTCGTTTCTCTAAAACGGGACAGAATTGAACCAGGAGACTTTGCCACAAGACAAAACCGTTGTCACAAAGTCCATTTTAAACCTTAACTCAATTTTGACCAAATGTGTAGTTACTGCGCTTTGCCTTTGGATGGCAGCATATATATATATATATATATATATATATATATATATATATATACAGAAAGTCATGCTGTCAATTATGATTCAGTCTGAGATGGATAAGTTTCTCATGTAATTTAAAATGGATGTGGTGATGCCAACTTTGGTGCTTTTTAAAGAATGCTGCTGAAAGCCTTTACCAGTTGTACAACCACAACCTGTTATGACACTATAGTCATGGTGCTAAATTGACACTTTTCATTTTAGACAACAGTATTTAGATACTATACAAATATATTGAATGAACCTCAATGTACACAATATACCTTTACTAATGAAAGTTCAAATGTACCTCAATGCTACCATGCTATATTTAGATGCAAATAATAATAATAATAATAAATAAAATAAAATTATCTTAAAAAGGCGTCCTACTGATTTCTTCTTAGTGCAAATGATATATAATGTCCTATTGTAATGAAAATAAAGGTTACCTGCTTAGAAATATTGCATTTTGTCCTGCTGTATCCTTGTGTTAATGTCTGTATGGGCTCTATACAAAAGTCTGCTCACATGCTAACTAGTGTAAAGCTTGTGTTATTGCTGGAACATTTCATTCAGAAAACATGTAAAGATAAATATCTTATGTACTAGTAATATTACATTTGAAAATATATATATACATACCCCTGGCAAACTCTGACTTAAAGTTACCAGCAAGTTTTTTTTGTTTTGTTTTTTGTTTTCTTTTGTTTTTTGACTGGAAATGACACAGGCTTCCACATCAGTGTGGAAAACAAAAAAATCTCAGCTTTTATTTACATTTGAACAAAAAGTGGCATGTCCAAAATTATTCATATCCTTTGCAAACCGTCACAGTCTATGGGAAAATCCAAAGTTCTATACCATTCCTAATAGTACAAGCTGTTCTAAAGCATCCTAATTAACCTGATTCATTGGGAAGAGCTGTTTTAATCAACTCAACAGGTGAAAAACAGAAGCTCTCTGCTGTTGGTTTGTGGACAGTCATGGCTAAGACAAAGGAGCTCACTGAGATGCTGCACCTGCAGCTGCACATTGTGGCTGCTCACAAGTCAGGAAAGGGCTATAAGACCATATCTAAATGTTTTGAAGTTCCAGTGGCTACAGTGCAAAGTATTATTAAAAAACACAAGACGTTCCGCACTGTGAAAAATCTCAGAGGATGTGGTCGGAAGCCAAAAGTGACACCTGTGCTGGCCAGGAGGATAGTGAGAGAGGTAAAGAAAAAAATCCAAGGATCACCACCAAGGCCCTGATGAATCCTGATGAATCTGGGCTCTGGTGGTGGCAACATCTTGAGGCAGACAGTCCAACAGACACTGAACACCGCTGGGTTCCACGGACGCAGACCAAGGAGAACACCACTTCTCCAGATAAGGCACACAAAAGCCCGCTTGGCCTTTGCAAATGCTCATCTGGACAAAGAAGAAGACTTCTGGTCTTCTGTTTTATGGTCAGATGAAACAAAAATTGAATTGTTTGGCCACAATGATGCAGCCTTCATTTGGTGTAAAAAAGGAGAAGCCTTCAACCCTAAGAACACCATCTCCACTGTCAACCATGGTGGTGGGAACCTAATGTTTTGGGCAGAGGCATAGCAACCGGGGGGACGGGGGGAACATGTCCCCCGCACTTTTTTTGACCTAGCACCAATATTTCCGCCATTGTTCTCTGATTTGTTACTTAGATTTGAGTGAACTAACATTTAGCCAATCACAGCGCAAATCTCTTGGGTGTCCTCAAATTGCCACTTTGGTGCTGTAAAATGCCCATTGTTCTTCTATTTAGAATTTATTATACTGTATGAACATCACCATACTGTCCCCCCACTTTTAAATTGGCTGCTACGCTCCTGGTTTTGGGGGTGGACCAGGGAACCTAATCACAGTAAACGGCACCATGAAAAAGGAGCAATACATCAAAATTCTCAACAACAACATCAGGCAGTCTGCACTGGCCTTGGGCCCCAGTGAACATTTCAGCATGACAACGACCCAAAACACACAGCAAAAGTGGTGAAGAAATGGTTAGCAGACAAAAACATTAACATTTTGCAGTGGCCCAGCCAGAGTCCTGACTTAAATCCAATTGAGAATCTGTGGAGGGAGCTAAAGATCAGGGTGATGGCAAGGAGACTCAACCTGAAAGAGTTGGAGCTCATCGCTAAAGATGAATGGCAAAAATACCAGTGGAGACATGCAAAAAGCTGGTCAGCAATTATAGAAAGCTTGAGATTGCTGTAATGGCCAATAAAGGCTGTTCTATTAATTATTGAGAAGGGTATGAACAATTTTGGACATGCCACTTTTTGTTCAAATGTAAATAAAAGATAAGTATTTATTTATTTATTTTATTTATTTTTTTCACAATGATGCCTCTTGTACATCGTCTTATTATCTTCTGGGAGACAACTGTGTCATTTCTAATAAAAAAAAAAAAAATCTGGTTAAATAAAAGTAACTTTAAGTCAGAATTTGCCAGGGGAATAAATAATTTCGGCCTTGACTGTATATAGGCCAGGTTTCAACTGTCTTCACATGGTCTTTAAAGTGTTTCTGCTGCCACCTGCTTGCTGTAATTCATGCAGTAATTAATTCATTTATGCGACATGCAGAGTAAAAGGGGAAAAAAGTTTTGAGGAAAGAAATATGTACAATTGTAGTAAATAATAAACAAAGAAAATTTCTTCTCCTACCTGAGCAGGAATGTTTAAGTATGTTAACAGATAAAGCTTTTCAGTAACAGGAACACCTTGGAGGAGCTCAGCAACACTGACACCACATCCTGCGACTGTGTGTGGCGTCCCTGGCGGCAGGTTGCTAGGCGATGCCAGGCATGTAAACAAGGTGAGGTGTCAGCTATACCGTGGGAGACAGAATGCTTCAGTGATTTGAGGAACCAGAAGGCAGGAGGGCAAGCCTGGGCCCTATGAGCGAATTTCAGGAGGAAATGGAACACCCTGGAGCCCCACATTAAAAGAGCAATACAAACTCTGCAGAGAGGTTTCTGTATACTAACCTTCTGCCAAGTTACACAAATGCTGAAATATGAAAATTGAGTATATACTACAACCGATGTGGGTTATTGTGGGTCTATGTGAAGAAACAGAAACATAAAAAGTTTGTAATAGTAGTTTTATGAGACAAAAACAATATTTTGACATTTTAAAGTGAACTGTAAAATAAGGAACAATGCCTGAAATAAAAATATAATCCACCTGGATGCTATTTGTTCCAATAAATGGACCATGAAGGTAGAGCTTTCCAAGACATAGCTGTAGCCTTTCCAAGACAAAGCTGTACTCAATAAAATGTTTCACAGATGTTTGTAAATCCACCATGTAAATTCTGTGCTAGTCTGTTTTAAACCAACCACACTGTATAGTTTTTCCCTCATCTGGTTTATTGCTCTTATAAATATAACATACTATATGGAGCAAAATGTAAGACAAGCTTGTAGGCAATTAAACTTAAATTACAATTGCCAAATAACTATATAAATTGCAAAATAAACTATTGTTTGAAATGTTTATCTTATCTTTGCATATTGTTTTATATTTTTTATCAAACGCTATATATTATTGCGTTAGACCAAACACACACCGAAAAAAAAAGATAATAAAAATGTATCTTTTTTTGTACTTCACTTGTTCATTTTTATGATTTTTTTTTTTGTTACACTTGTTGCCAATCCAAAATGACCAGCCTTCAAAAATTGCTTATAAATGTATGCTATTTTGAAACTGAATATTGAATGAATGCTTTTTTTTTTATCAATTTGCAATTTTAACTGATTGATTGTAGGCATTGATCTGAGCATATGCACCTCAGATTTTAAGTAAACATTGTCAAAATTTGTTCTTCCTCAATCAAAATCTAACATGCATATGCTCAGATCATTGAGGCCTATGACCAAAAAAGAAATACAAAACCTCTGCTAAAAGAAAGAAAACATTTAGCCCAGCGTTTAGTATTAGTATAGCATAATGAGAGATTTGTAAAAAGCCAGTTGTAAAAAGCCAAGTCATTTGTGACCGGGAAGACCAAATTAGATAAAGGATTTCCAGCACAACACAATGGTTAAATAATAGATAAAGAGTACTATGCACTATGCTGTAAACAGAATGCTGGTATTCTATCTCAAACACAGCTACTGCAATTTTGAATGTAATTGAATAAATCAGACTTTTTGGATGGTGCAAAAAAGTATTTTAGATTTTATTTAGATTTTTGCATTTCAGAGAAGTTGGCATAATGGTGAGACACCTACAGGTGGCAGTAAAGCTCAGGATAAACACTAACACATATTTTCACAATCTGTGGTCCACTGTCCTAGATACAATGAGTCATTTTCTAAATTAGATCTCTTTTCCAACTGTAAACAAATGTGCTGACATTTTGTGCAGATAATTTGAGATGGCGTTGGGCACTTCAGCCTGGAGTTAGACTTTTGTCTTCAGCATGACATAAAAGCATAACAGCCGTGTGTATATCTGCAGCTAGATCTAATGAATGAGCCGCGTGGCTGATCAAAGTCAGGGTATCTTGGTCCAGTGTGAATGTCTATTTTGTGCATTAGATCTGAGCTTCAGGAATCTAAATTCCTTTGAAGCCTGTGCAGACTGGATTAGAAATGAACAGACAATGGACTTTACCGTCCTGACACAAACAGTGGATTATCCAAAAACTGTTATTTGGCCTAGGCTTTATGCATGATTTTTTTTTTTCATTTTTAGCACAAAGATATCTTTCAAATAAAACATATTTTCATCCAAATAGACAAGTCAAAATACTGAAGGTCGTCTTGCAAAACACCTTTACTTCCTTTACAGTTGCTGTCTCTCAAAACATAGATGTGCTCCTGCAAAAACATTTTGTTTTGACCACAATTTACATGCATTCTTTATTCACAAACTCTTCACAACTTTGTGGAATTTTCTAAGGAATACTGTTGGTGTATATTCCATGCAAAAACGGAGGTTCCACAGTAAGGAAATATTTTGAAACAACCTCTATATGTCTAATAGATAAAAGGAAGTGGATCTTTTTGAAAGCTAAAAATGTCTGCACCTCTTCACATCATTCCTGCAAGCACAGACCTCAATAAGCCCCTATGGGGTCATTTAGAAATGTTATTTCTCTGGGTTGTGCTGTCCTGTAGGGTGAAAAATGTTCTGCACATCATTAATGGTTTGCTTGAGGGTAGCTGTCAGCTTGGAGAAATTTAGTCTTAACCTTTAACCTCATGTAATGGGAAAAATGGTTTATTATCCTTATTTCTGCAAGTAAACAGATGGCTAAAATTTGTTGGGACATGGCTATTCCTCACCATAAACAAAAATGTGAACTTATTAATAGCTTTAGAAATTCTCCTTGGAGTAGGTTAAATCTGTACACCAAAATATGTGACCCTGGACCACAAAACCAGTCTTAAGTATCACGGGTATATTTGTAGCAATAGCCAAAAATACATTGTATGGGTCAAAATTATCGATTTTTCTTTTATGCCAAAAATCATTAGCATATTAAGTAAAGATCATGTTCCATGAAGATATTTTGTACATTTTCTACCATAAATATATAAAAACTTGATTTTTGATTAGTAATATGCATTGCTAAGAACTTCATTTGGACAACTTTTAAGGTGATTTTCTCAATATTTAGATTTTTTTTGCACCCTCAGATTCCAGGTTTTCAGTTAGTTGCATCTCAGACAAACATTGTCCTATTTTAACAAACCATATATCACTTCAGCACTTCAGGCTCATATAATGACTAAGACCTTTTATATTGTGGATGTTCTTCTCATAAACTATTTTGAAGGGTCAAACCATATATGGCAAGCCGTTTTAGCTTAAAATATTTAAGTGTTAAGTGTTACTCGTCGTTATTGAATTTTTACTAGTTATAATTCAATTAGAGAGCTCTATAATTACATTTTTACTAGTAACAATGCATATTAGAGAGCTCTCTAATTCAGTTCTTACTAGTAACAATTATAATTAGAGAGCTCTCAAATTCAATTATTACTAGTAACAATTATAATTAGAGAGCTCTACAAATTATTTTTACTAGACATATGTCTCCATTGACTTTCATTTATTTTTAATTACAGAGCTCTACAACTGAATTTTTACTAGTAAGAATTACAATTAGAGAGATCTCTAATTTAATTGTTACTAGTAAGAACTGATTTAGAGAGCTCTTTAATTTAATTACAGAGCTCTGCAATTAAACATATCTTTGATGTGTTTTTTTACTAGTAAAAATTGAATTATAGATCTCTGTAATTGCATTTTTACTAGTAAGAATTAAATTAGAGAGCTCTCTATTCGTAATTGTTACTAGTAAAAATGTAACTGAAGAGCTCTCTAATTGGAATTATTACTAGTAAAAATTGATTTAGAGAGCTCTCTAACTGGAATTGTTACTAGTAAAAAATCAGATGTAGAGCTCTGTAATTAAAAATAAATGGAAGTCAATGGAGACATATGACTAGTAAAAAATAATTTGTAGAGCTCTCTAATTGGAATTGTTACTAGTAAAAATGTAACTGAAGAGCTCTCTAATTGGAATTATTACTAGTAAAAATTGATTTAGAGAGCTCTCTAATTGTAATTCTTACTAGTAAAAAAATCAGTTGTAGAGCTCTGTAATTAAAAATAAATGGAAGTCAATGGAGACATATGACTAGTAAAAAATAATTTGTAGAGGTCTCTAATTGGAATTGTTACTAGTAATAATTGAATTTGAGAGCTCTCTAATTATAATTGTTACTAGTAAGAATTGAATTAGAGAGCTCTCTAATATGCATTGTTACTAGTAAAAATGTAATTATAGAGCTCTCTAATTGAATTATTGCTAGTAAAACTACTATTAGGACGAGTAACACTTAGGCCGCGATCACACCGAACGCGTTTTTGCAGTTGGAGGCGCCTCTTTTGAATGGTTTTCTGTTGGCAGTGAGCGTTCTACGCGCTGCTTATGCGCACCGGGCGCCTTGCGTTTTCACCGCCTGCTGCGCCTCGCGTTTTTGCAGGAGCGCTCTGAGCGCCTGAAGTTGAAAAAAAATCAACTCTGAGCGGAAAAACGCCCGACGTCATTCGCGTTCTTTTCCATTGTCCAATCGAATGTATGGAGAGGCGGGCCTTCTGTTGTGGTGACGGAATTTTACCGTTGCTTAAAAAGTCCGGAGACTGCAAGAAATAGAGGAGAAACTTTTGGTGTCTATCGTGGGTAACCCGGAGCTGTATTATTTAGGGTTTCTGCTAATATGACAGTTTATTTAACAGCAAAAAACTAAGATTTTAGAGCGCTCGCGCTATAATCCTTTGATTTGACTGACAGGACAGCTGTTTTGGTCGTTGCTTAGCAACATAAAAAAAAAACCGCAGCACACTGCTCTTTTATTAAAAGTCACCAAAAAAGGCAGTGCTGTGCGCCTCGCGTTTTTAGAACTAAAAGACGCGTTCGGTGTGATCGGGCCCTTAGAATATTTTAAGCTAAAACGGCTTGCCATACATTATCCTTTAACAAAACTCTCTGTATTCCAAGTGTGCATGAATATTTGCAAGGACATGAGGATAATATGAAAATGGCTAAATGTTGGAAAATGTATTGGTCTGGCTGACATACCAGGTCTGTTACTATTTGTTTCCTCACAGCAAACCCAAACAGGAAACAAAATTAGTTAAAGATGTGGGAACCTCATTTGCCTGACATAAGGGCTGAGTATGTGTTTTATAACAACTTTAATATTATATGAATGGTCCCATAACATTTCTTCGATTTACATTCATAATATTTACAGTTCATTTTGAGGTGGAAATGGAACATTTCACAATTTGAACTACATTTGCAAACGCGTTGCTATGGCTTGTGTTGTCATGTTTTTTCAATAATGAAGTGACATCAGCAGATCGTGTTGCCGGGTCAAGTTTGTTAAAAACATTTAACTGTTTTCGCTCTGTTTTACCGGAGCCCACATCGATCAGGCGTAAAAATGAAAGAAGAACTGAAGCTCTTGCGATTGTTTTCTGCTGCAGATATCTGAGCCTCACTAAAGGGTTCTCTACTAACCGCGGCGCGTAATGCACAGAGCGCACGGGGAAGAATGGAGAGAAGACCTATAGAGTAGTCTAAATTCGCATGCATGCAATATATCTACATTACATGAAACTAATTTTAGACTGTCTTTAATATCAACGAGTATCATTCACTGCATTGACGAGTTTGGATATTAATGGTGTGCGTTTTACGCGGACCTGGATAAGTATTTTAAGAGGAATATCAGAGTGAACCGCGCGGTTGCGTTTTTTGAGGCAGTTTGCACGAGTAAGATGAGGTTGCATGCCATGGATACTCTACTGGCATTAATATTAGCGCTCACCCTGAGCGCATCATGGGGATGCCAATTGCCTCACGACTGGAGACCTCAGACTGAAGCGTGCCGCGCAGAGCTGGCAGAGATCATAGTCTTTGCCAAGGTGCTCGCTCTCCATAAGGAGTCCTACAGCGTGTACAACTATCTGCCGTGGCAGTACGACACGGATCTGTTCTTCTCCGCGGAGATCGAGCTGCTGTGCGATCAGGCATGGGGCAGCATGCTGGAGGTGCCAACCGGGTCCAGGTTCAATGTCAGCGGGTTGGGATATTTCCCTTGCTACTCCTACAGCGTCATGGAGAATAACTCATACTATTTCTTTTTAAGGTAAGATTAAATTACAGCGTGGATTTACTCATTTTAAAGGTTCACTTAGTAATTTATTTATTTATGTATTCATTTTTTGAACTTACTTCATTTAACTCACAGACAAAATAAATGATAAACAGCTTTAGTCCAAAGTGACAGCAGTTAGTAACCTTCATACATCCAGGCCTATAGTTGTCAGTAAAATATCCACTGATGCTTTCGAGACAAATTAGAGCACTGAACCCTGCTGAAAAAAACAGCATATGCTGGTTAGGTGTGTTTTGGTGCTGGGATGCTGGTTTAGCTGGTTTATGCTGGTCCTTTGCTGGTTTATGCTGGTCCTTTGCTGGTTTATGCTGGCCCTTTGCTGGTTTATGCTGGTCCTTTGCTGGTTTATGCTGGTCCTTTGCTGGTTTTTGCTGGTTTATGCTGGTCCTTTGCTGGTTTATGCTGGCCCTTTGCTGGTTTATGCTGGTCCTTTGCTGGTTTATGCTGGTCCTTTGCTGGTTTATGCTGGCCCTTTGCTGGTTTATGCTGGTCCTTTGCTGGTTTATGCTGGCCCTTTGCTGGTTTATGCTGGTCCTTTGCTGGTTTATGCTGGTCCTTTGCTGGTTTATGCTGGTTTATGCTGGTCCTGCTGTTTTCTTTCAGCAGGGAAATCATAAACTAGGCGAGTACAATGTGTTAAAGTTTAGCATGAGTCATCATATGAGATCACTTATACATAACATTAATTGGCTTATTAGGGATGGTGTTTTAAATTTTAGATAACAGGTTTTGGGATTTAGAGTTGTTTGACAGAAGGGTAAATATATATATATATATATATATATATATATATATATATATATATATATATACACTAACGTTCAAAAGTTTGGGGTCAGTAATTTTTTTTTTAAAAGAATTTAATAAATACTTTTATTCACCAAAGGATGTGTTAAATTGATCAAAAGTGATAGCAAAAACTTATATTGTTAGAAAATATTTACATTTTGAAGAAAGGCTGTTATTTTTAACTTTTAATTAATCGAAGAAACCAAAAAAAAAAGTAGCACAGGTTCCAAAAAAATATTTGGTAGCACAACTGTTTCTAACATTGACAATTCCAATAATAAATTAACATATTAGAATGATTTCTGAAGGATCATGTGACACTTAAGACTGGAGTAACAGCTGATAAAAATCCAGCTTTTCATCACAGGAATAAATTCTATTTTAAAGTATGTTAAAATAAAAAACATTATTTTATATTGTAAAAACATTTTGCAATATTACTGTTTTTTTCTGTATTTTTAATCAAATAAATGCAGCCTTTGATGAGCAGAAGAGACTTCTTTAAAGACTATTACAAGTCTTACTAACCCCAAACTTTTGAACGGTAGTGTATATATCCTTTTCCCATAAGCATGAGAGTTCACTATCAGAACATTGGCTTGGCTACAACTGTGCACAACTGTCTGACATCTGTGCTCATTGATAAGAACTTAAGCTTTTATTTGCACTTTTATAGCATAAGGCTTGAATGCCTTTTTTTACTTGCATTTCCTGTCTCACCCTATGTTCCAATCAGTTGTAGGATGTTTAACTCCCTAATGCAGCACTGTACTGGATTTATCACACTCAGCACTTTTCTGGCCAAGTCGTTACTGTGATAGTCAGCGCCTCACATACTGAATGTAAACTGATATCCCAGGGCTGACAATATAACCTGTTTTACCAAAGAAATTGCTTGTTGGACCATGAAAATTGTCCCTATTAGCTTTGATTTGGTTCACCTGTCTTGTTAATTTACTACACCACTGCCACTCCAATTTAAGTTGTTTGTTTCCTCAGTTTCAATGTCAGTCGATAACGTTACAATGTGTTTCATGTCTACTCCTCGTTTTGAGTTCTTTGTTTACTTTAAATAAATCATCTTTGATTATAGTCCTGTTTCCCGGTGTCTTCCTGGATCTACCTGGTGCAACTGTGACACAAGTAGGGGCACATGGCAGAGAGTGCAAACCAGACAGAGTAGTGCAAATGCAGACATATAGTGCAAATAGAGCGTGTAAGTATGATAAAGTGATAGAGAGCAGTCTTGTAACAGACAAGAGTCTTATGAGGTAGACTAACGCCGGTTTCACACTGCACGCGTAAGCAGAGCGTAAGCAGGGCGTGCGCAGCACGTAGGCAGAGCAGAAGCGGCGCGCATCCATTTTCCTTTCACACTGGAAGCGTTTTGTCGCGCGCAGCTGAACTGCAGCTTGTGTACTTCCAATATAGACAAGTATTGTTCATTCAGTCACGCATTTCAGGTGTTCTCCAAGAACTGTCATGTGCTTTGATTTGTGATATGTCGTAGATTTAAGTAGCAAACTAGAAACGCTAAAATATTGAATATATTTTTAGACAAAGATCGTCTTAATGATTACCAGTTAGGTTTATGATAATTATAGCAACAGTTTTTCAATAACAAAAAGAATATGTAAAATTATGGTATTTTTGGTATTTGTTTTACATTTGTTGCCATGACATGGTTAGATTCATATGATATTTTCATATTTTTTTTATGGTGGTTGTCCAACTTTGAGATAATCACCACGTTTATAATTAAACCATTATATTTAAAAACATGTTAAAACATATCATATAAAAATATAATTTGTTGGTTTTACCACTGTAAATCTATATTAAATAATTATATGATCTCCTTCAGTACTTTCAGAATCTTCTCTTTTAAAAAATGATTTTATTTCTGTATTTTTAAATGTTTTACATTAACATTTTAATGACAGTAGTATGTTTATTTACTCTTGTATATATCAAAACAAGCAGAAAATAGCCGAAATACACAATTACGGTAACTGTGAAACTACGTAAGCTGGCTATTTTTACAATGTTAACTACCTCATACCACTCTTACGGTGCGTTCACACTGGCACGAAGCGAGCGGGGCGAAGCGAGCGTTTTCAATTCATTCATGTGGAAGTTGAGCGTAAACGGTCGCGTGGTGCATTTTGGGATTGGAAGCGTTGCGGAGAAAGCGTTGAGAGCGGCTGAGAGCGTGAAAAGGTTGGGCATTCCTCAACTCTATGCAAATTTCGAGCGCAAAACGCCGGCGACAACCAATCGCTGTGAAGAGTAGGCAAGGCAAGATTATGACGCGTGTTTCTGAAACTGGTGGATTACTGAGCTGAAATCACATATTATTGAAAAAGTCAAGCAAAAGTAAATGTACTTTGCATGTTTTCATTATATGCTACAGTTTAGTTTTCGAACCGCCGTTTAAAAGAAGACAATGGAACATAAATAGGGTGTGAACATTGTTTTTCAGGGTGTGCTCAGCCCTAAATTAGACACTCCCCAAAGCAGTGGCGTTGTAGCGTTGCTAGCGGCACTGAGCGTGGATTTGACGCTGTAGTGTGAACGCACCGTTACGCCGGTTTCACACTGCACGCGTAAGCAGGGCGTAAGCAGCGCGTATTTTTTTCGGCGCCCATGTTAACAGATTACGGTGCGTTCACACTGGCACGTAGCGAGCGGGGCGAAGCGAGCGTTTTCAATTCATTCATGTGGAAGTTGAGCGTAAACGGTCGCGTGGTGCATTTTGGGATTGGAAGCGTTGCGGAGAAAGCGTTGAGAGCGGCTGAGAGCGTCAAAAGGTTGGGCATTCCTCAACTTTATGCAAATTTCGAGCGCAAAACGCCGGCGACAACCAATCGCTGTGAAGAGTAGGCAAGGCAAGATTATGACGCGTGTTTCTGAAACTGGTGGATTACTGAGCTAAAATCACATATTATTGAAAAAGTCAAGCAAAAGTAAATGTACTTTGCATGTTTTCATTATATGCTACAGTTTAGTTTTCGAACCGCCGTTAAAAGAAGACAATGGAACATAAATAGGGTATGAACATTGTTTTTCAGAGGTGTGCTCAGCCCTAAATTAGACACTCCCCAAAGCAGTGGCGTTGTAGCGTTGCTAGCGGCACTGAGCGTGGATTTGACGCTGTAGTGTGAACGCACCGTTACGGTGCGTTCACACTGGCACGTAGCGAGCGGGGCGAAGCGAGCGTTTTCAGTTCATTCATATGGAAGTTACGCGTAAACGGTCGCGTGGTGCATTTTGGGATTGGAAGCGGCCCGGAGAAAGCGTTGAGAGCAGCTGAGAGCGTCAAAAGGTTGGGCATTCCTCAACGTCATGCAAATCTCGAGCGCAAAACGCTGGGCGACAACCAATCGCTGTGAGAAGTAGGCAAGGCAACTATGACGCGTGTTTCCAAAACTGGTGGATTACTGAGCTGAAATCACATAGTATTGAAAAGCAAATGTACTTTGCATGTTTTCATTATATGCAAAAGTTTATTTTGCGAACCGCCATTAAAAAAGACAAATGAAGCGCAAACAGGCTGTAAACATTGTTTTTCAGAGGCGTGCTCAGCTCTAAATTTGACACTCCCCAAAGCAGTGGCGTTGTGGCATTGCCAGCGGCACTGAGCGTGGATTTGACGCTGTAGTGTGAACGCACCGTTACGCCGGTTTCACACTGCACGCGTAAGCAGGGCGTAAGCAGCGCGTATTTTTTTCGGCGCCCATGTTAACAGATTACGGTGCGTTCACACTGGCACGTAGCGAGCGGGGCGAAGCGAGCGTTTTCAATTCATTCATGTGGAAGTTGAGCGTAAACGGTCGCGTGGTGCATTTTGGGATTGGAAGCGTTGCGGAGAAAGCGTTGAGAGCGGCTGAGAGCGTCAAAAGGTTGGGCATTCCTCAACTTTATGCAAATTTCGAGCGCAAAACGCCGGCGACAACCAATCGCTGTGAAGAGTAGGCAAGGCAAGATTATGACGCGTGTTTCTGAAACTGGTGGATTACTGAGCTGAAATCATATATTATTGAAAAAGTCAAGCAAAAGTAAATGTACTTTGCATGTGTTCATTATATGCTACAGTTTAGTTTTCGAACTGCCGTTAGAAGAAGACAATGGAACATAAATTGGGTGTGAACATTGTTTTTCAGAGGTGTGCTCAGCCCTAAATTTGACACACCCCAAAGCAGTGGCGTTGAGGCGTTGCCAGCGGCACTGAGCGCATATTTAACGCTGTAGTGTGAACGCACCGTTAGAGCATTCACACCGCACGCAGGGACGGCGCGGCAGCGCGTAGCAGGAGCAGAGCAGAAGCGTCAGTGCCGCGATCGTTTTGGCGCCGAGTCTATTTTTGCTGCGACGCTTACGCTGGATTAAAGCCACAGTGCATCGATCTTGATCAAATATGACCTGATTCGCACGAAAAATAACAATTTCACCATAAAATCATGTATCACATGTATCACAATCACGGTTTAAAAGGCTCACCAGCAAAAATAATGCATTTGTTTGTAAATAATGTCTATAAATTAGCCTACTTGTTCAAAACAATCACGTAAGCAAAGTTTGTACTATTTTCTGCTTGTTTTGATATATACAAGAGTAAATAAACATACTACTGTCATTAAAATGTTAATGTAAAACATTTAAAAATACAGAAATAAAATCATTTTTAAAAGAGAAGATTCTGAAAGTACTGAAGGAGATCATATAATTATTTAATATAGATTTACAGTGGTAAAACCAACAAATTATATTTTTATATGATATGTTTTAACATGTTTTTAAATATAATGGTTTAATTATAAACGTGGTGATTATCTCAAAGTTGGACAACCACCATAAAAAAAATATGAAAATATCATATGAATCTAACCATGTCATGGCAACAAATGTAAAACAAATACCAAAATACCATAATTTTACATATTCTTTTTGTTATTGAAAAACTGTTGCTATAATTATCATAAACCTAACTGGTAATCATTAAGACGATCTTTGTCTAAAAATATATTCAATATTTTAGCGTTTCTAGTTTGCTACTTAAATCTACGACATATCACAAATCAAAGCACATGACAGTTCTTGGAGAACACCTGAAATGCGTGACTGAATGAACAATACTTGTCTATATTGGAAGTACACAAGCTGCACGCGACAAACGCTTCCAGTGTGAAAGGAAAATGGATGCGCGCCGCTTCTGCTCTGCCTACGTGCTGCGCACGCCCTGCTTACGCTCTGCTTACGCGTGCAGTGTGAAACCGGCGTAAGAGTGGTATGAGGTAGTTAACATTGTAAAAATAGCCAGCTTACGTAGTTTCACAGTTACCGTAATTGTGTATTTCGTCAGCTTATTTAGGTTAATAATTTTAGGCTAATAATAAAAGGCCAATCATATGATCAGGAGGTTAAAATAATCAGAAATCACACCTTTCAGAGGATGATAAGCATGTCCCAGCCAGGTTTGTCAGTTAAGTTGGGTTTCCTTAAACATTTCTGATGTGGTCTATGCGTACTTGCAGCACATTTGGATTTGTTTGTGTTGTGACTATTTGCAGCCCGTTTTTTTTTTTTTTTTTTTTTTTTTGCAGTGCGTTTCTTTATTTGTTTGTGCTGTGAGAATTTGCAGTTTTCTGTTTCTGTTTTTGCAGCACGTTTCTGTAATGACTAAAGTGGTTCATGATTAATTCACTCTTTGTTTCATGTTATTCTAAAATTACCTGACATCAATTCTCTGGAAAGATTGCCTGTCACATGATCTAACATAAAGAGTAAGAAAGAATTGAGGACACATGACCATAAGTATGATTCATATCTGTAGCACAATAGTACAGGATGAGTTACACTCATCTGAGTTTAGAATTTTTTTTAATTATTGTTGTTTATAATACATTATTAATATTCTTGAAATATATGTCAACCAGTCAAAATAAAGAACTTCAAAATGGGACAAAAAAAAAATTCCTGACAGTACTGTGCTATGAACATAAAATGCAGCTTTTCCCAATCAGTAAGAAAGCTAATAGATAGGTTATTAATTATTCCACTCTCAGAGACATATCAGTTCAAACAGCCCTGGAATTCCTTCCACTTGACTTAATTACACAAAGCACAGAGTGCCAAACTGCTGGGGTGACCTGAGGGCAGCAGGTTATGGGTTCAATGGAGTGCTAACAGGCTGTTTTGGAGTTTATGCTTACTGTTTTTGTCACTTATCTAAAGGAATAGTCTTTTGCTTGATAGCAGGTCAGCTCTAACCTCACCCCAACTGTCTCTACATTAGCCATGGTCTCTCAAAGTGCTTGGGGTGTTAAGCTTGACAGGTGTTTAGCTTTTGAAAAGGGGAGAGCGGGGCACAACCTAACACTTTTTGAATTTCGTGGTTTATGTAAATCCACGTGGGGTTCAGAGTACAATTTTCATCCACATTATTTTCACACTTGTCTAGTACAAATATATCACTTTGTTTCATATTTACAGTGTATACGTTTTTCGTTATTTACCTCAGAAGAAAGGAAGTGAAACGTGACAACATGCCCCGTAGGTGGGGTACATTGTAACATCTGAGGGGCACGTTGTAACACGACCATATGACAGCTTCAAATGTTATCTGATCCAATGAAAAAATATACACAACAAACTAAAATATTTTGTCAATAAAATACATGTGTTAACTTTTTCAAATAAAGTAATGACTTTTTTTTTATATATAAAAATAATCTAATTTTGGAGTTTGACAATGAACACATCGCAACAATGCTTGGAACGGCCCTGATCGCAACACACAGCTGTATAGTAGTTCAAAACAATGTGGACAAATAGATGAAACACATTTAGACATTCAGAAAAACACACACACAGCTCTCATAGAACACCACACACATAAATCAGCCAAAATGCTTTACATTTCTTGAAATAATGACGTCTGAACATTAAACATTGATTGTCAGCCTTTATTCACCTGTTTCTTGTGGTTTCTTATCAAAATCCTTAGAAGTAAATAGTGTAAATTGCATCGCTAATGTCACAGAATAGCATAGTTTCATAACAGCGGGGCATATTGTCACACAGTGTTACAGCGTTCCCCATCTGCGCCGCTGGAGTTTAAAGCAGGTTAATGTCTTCTGCTGGTTTGCCAAGCATTAATAAACTATCTAAACTGATAAATAACAAATTGGAGATTAAAATAATAGCAGATTTGTCTAATTTTAAGTGAATACTAAAAACTGAAATGAAAAGTTTACTTCAGCCAGAAATGTACTTTTACTATGGTAAAATAAATATTCAGCGATATCTTCAAAAGGCTTTTGAATTTTGGTGCTCTTTTTTCTCTGCATAGTGTTGCTATGGTAACTAGTAAATACCGTAAATTTGGTTATGCTAGCATGTGTGTAAATATTTAAACCACGTGTGTTACAATTAACCGCGCGTTAGTTTGTGCCCCACTCTACCCTACAGGTTTGGCCAGTTTCCATTACACCACTGTTCCCCTTCGGGAACGTCGAGCTGCGTCACTCCGTTTTGGGAACGCCTCCAGCGTGCCCACGCTCTGAATCACGTGTGAAATCAGTCCAATAGAGAGTTACCTATGACGTCACGGACGGGGTGACGTCAGGAACCAGGAAGCTATAAAGCACATGCGGTGAATGCAGCCGGCAGCTTCTGTCTTTCAGTCGCGCCCTGTGTGAATTGTTTGTCTGTCAGCACTGTTTTTCGAAGCCAGTTTGCTTCACTTTTATTTGAGTGCTGTCATAGATAGAGATGGGCGATAGCAAGCGTTTTAAGAAGTGTATTCCTCCGTGCCAACGTTATATCACGGCCGAGGATACACACGCTATGTGTGTTGCTTGCTTGGGAGTGAGGCATGCCCAGTCAGCCTTTGAGGAGGCTGACTGCGTGCATTGTTTGCGGCTTCCCCTCCGCACGCTTCGCTCCCGGAGGGCTCTTTTCGAGGAAGGAGCCCTCACCAGCGTTCCTTGCGGATCAGGTCCCGCTGCGGCTGAGGCCGAGCGGCGCTTGCATTCGTGGGGATCGCAACTGGATCTGGTATCGAGTTTGGAGACGGGCGAGCCCCTTTCTCCATCCTCCTCTGCCAGATCCATGCCTCTCTCTGGCGTAGAAGCCCGCTCGTCGGTTTCTTCTCGCCAGGAGGAGCACTCGCCGCTGCGTCTATCTTCCTCCGAGGAGGGAGATATGGATGTAGGCGAGCAGGCTGGGACCACGCCCGCCCAGCCACTCGAGTACGAGGAGCTAATGGAGGTGATCACCCGTGCTGTTGCTAAGCTCAACATCAGCTGGCCAGACGTGGTGACTGGAGAGCAGAAACCGACAAAGTTAAATGAGCGGTTTCTGCGCCCAAAAGCCCCACCTCCACGCCGAGGTCTGCCATTTTTCCCCGACCTCCACACTGAGGTGTCGAAGTCGTGGGGAAAGCCATTCTCGGCCCGTGTTCACACCCAATCTGCCTTCACATATTCCAACGTGGTGGGGGCTCGTGAGCACGGTTACGGGACGATGCCTCAGGTTGAGCAGACGCTTTCGAGCTATCTGTCCCCGAGTTCAGCATCGTCCCTAAAGACCTCGGCACTCCCCAGCAAGCCCTTAAGAACAACATCTTCTATGCTGGGGAAGGGCTACTCGGCAGCAGGTCAGGCCGCAGCCTGCCTTCACACCATGGCAGTGCTGCAAGCATACCAGGCCGACCTGCTGAAAGAGTTCGATGAAGGCGAGGACGGGGCGGCGGTCGATGTCAGCGAGCTGCGTCGCCACCACTGCGAGCCACCAAAGAGACCGCCCGTGCCATTGGGCGGTCTATGGCAGCCATGGTGGTCGCAGAGAGACACCTCTGGTTGACCCTGTCGGAGATGAGAGACCACGACAGGGCCGTCCTTCTCGATGCCCCGCTTGTCCAGTCTGGCCTGTTCGGCGACGCGGTCCCCTCCGTCGTCGACAGGTTCCAGCAGGCTCGTCAACAAGCGGCGGCATTCCAGAGGTTTCTTCCTCGCCGCTCGAGCTCTGGGGCTGCTGGACGGGAGCAGCCCCGCCCGAGTGCCCGCTCCTCGTACCGGGAAGAGCAAAAGCGGAGCGTCGCTACGCGGACTCCTCCTCGACATCAGGGGTCCCGTAGGCGCTCTAAGTCGGGGGCTTCTACGCCTAAGGACGACCTGAGGGCCGTCCTTCAGGCAAAGAGGTCCTCGGCGAAGAAGCCCTGACGCCAGTGGCTCTGGGCTTCGGAGGGCAGGCCCCCCTGGGCTAATAACATCTCCCCAGTGCCCTCTGGAGATCCGTTCGCTAACCCTGCCACCTCAGGTGCTTCAGGGCGCAGCGGTCTCCCGCGGTTTGTCCCCCCTGCATCCGCCCGTTCGCGTAGCGGGACAGGGGGACTCGCAAACTCTAGTACCACCAGAGGTCAGCCTCGAGAGGCTGATTCCCTTAGTAAATCATTTGGCAGCGTGGCAACTTCTGCCAAACGTGTCTCAGTGGGTCCTGCAAACAGTAAAAAGAGGTTACAAAATTCAGTTCGGCACTCGGCCGCCGCCCTTTCAGGGGATCACCACTACGGTCGTGGCCCCTCAGCAGGCTCTGGTGTTGGAACAAGAAGTAGAAACCCTTCTGAGGAAGGAGGCCATCGAGGTGGTCCCTCCTCATCTCGCAGAGAGCGGCTTTTACAGCCGCTACTTCATAGTTCCAAAGAAGGATGGAGGGTTACGTCCTTTTCTAGATCTCAGGCTGCTCAATCGCGCAGTGCTGAGACTCAAATTCAAGATGCTTACTATAAAGCAAGTCATTTCTCAAATCAGGTCCGAGGACTGGTTTGTCACAATAGACCTCAAGGACGCTTATTTCCATATCTCCATCCTTCCACAACACAGGAAGTTTCTCAGGTTCGCTTTTGGGGGCAAAGCTTACCAATACAGAGTCCTTCCTTTCGGTCTAGCACTCTCACCCCGGACTTTCACCAAGTGTGTAGATGCTGCGCTGGCTCCTCTGCGACTCCAGGGCATCAGCATATTAAACTACATAGACGACTGGCTCATTCTAGCGAAGTCGAGAGAACTGGCGGTTCGACATCGAGATGTCGTTCTCGCCCATATGAAGTCTCTGGGTTAAGACTGAACGCCAAGAAAAGTGTTCTTTCTCCAGTTCAGAGAACCACTTATCTCGGAGTAGTCTGGGATTCAACAACGATGCGGGCACAAATGTCTCCCGCTCGGGTAAAGTCAATCCTCCATGCAGTCATGAGAGTCAAAGAAGGCCGATCACTCACTGTAAAGCAGTTTCAAGTACTGCTCGGTCTCATGGCAGCCGCGTCCAATGTGATCCCTTTTGGCCTGCTGCATATGAGACCTTTACAGTGGTGGCTCAGAACCAAAGGGTTCTCCCTGAGGGGCAACCCATTCCGTTTGATCAAGGTCACGTGGCGCTGCCTTCGTGCCCTGAACATTTGGAAGAGAGTTTGGTTTCTGTCCCAAGGCCCGGTACTGGGAGCTCCTTGTCGTCGTGTAACACTAACGACAGATGCTTCGCTTACCGGGTGGGGAGCGGTCATGAGTGGCCACTCAGCCCAAGGTCTGTGGAGCGAGCACCATCTCAATTGGCACATCAATTGCCTGGAAATGCGTGCTGTGTTTTTAGCTCTAAAACACTTCCTACCAGACCTCACAGGGCACCACGTGTTAGTTTGCACCGACAACACATCAGTGGTCGCCTACATCAATCATCAGGGAGGTCTGTGTTTCTCTCCTAGACGGCCCGCCATGGGAAATCCCAGTCAGGAGAGATCTCCTCTCACAGGCAGGGGGGGCAATTCTGCACCCTCGCCCAGAGTTGTGGAAGCTGTGGGCGTGGCCCCTGAGGGGGCACGACTCCTAGACTCCGGTCTCTCAACTGAGGTGGTTGAGACCATCCTTCAATCCAGAGCTCCCTCTACGAGAAAGACGTACACCGGGAAGTGGAATATGTTTGTCGATTGGTGCAGGCAGCACCAAATCTCAAGACCTGGAATGGTCAAAGCACTGGATCTCCCCTATACTCCGGGCTCTATGGCCCTCCTCTCTGACGCTCCCTCTACGAGCAGAGCAGTCTAACTGTGTTTTGCTCCAGCAGACTCCTTGAAACTATTTTCTTCTTAAAACTGATTCGGGCTACTTTCGCCCTCTCTGCAATGGCCGAGGCCCTTTCCCGCTCTACAGCACTATTATGCTTAATAAGCAACAACTACACTGGGCTACTTTCGCCCTTCTCCTGGGGGGGCTGGAGCTATCACCAAAGGCTACTTTCGCCTTCTAAATACGGGCTACTTTCGCCCTCTACCTCGGGCTACTTTCGCCCCTTTAGCCACGGGCTACTTTCGTCCGTTGGCAAGTGAGACTGAGACCCTCGTTTCACTCGGGCCACTTCGGCCCTTCAGACAAGCTGACACTATCTGCTCTGGGCTACTTCCGCCCATATGTTCAGGTGGGCTGAGGCCCCCTCGTCTACCAGGGGCTACTGTCACCCCTTTTACTACGGGCTACTATCGCCCTCTACCTCGGGCTACTTCCGCCCTATTTCCAGCACGGCTGAGGCCGCAGTGTCATGCTTGGCAGCATTTATACTCTGGGCTACTTTCGCCCTTTTTCCACGGGCTACTTTCGCCCGCTTGCGAGTGAGGCTGAGGCCCTCGCACCACCCGGGCTACTTCCGCCCTGCTGGTATCCATTCACGGCTGAGGCCGCTTTATGCTTGAGAGCAACTATACTCAGGGCTACTTTCGCCCTTTTGACGAGAGAGGCTGAGGCCATCGCTCCACTCGGGCTACTTTCGCCCTTCTTCTAAGACGGCTAGGGCCGCACCTTACTCAGGGCTACTTTCGCCCTTTTTTCTTGGGCTACTTTCGCCCTTCTCTCTCCACCCGCTCCACACAGATCAGGGCTTGGAATTCTGGCGGCATGGGCATATCGTTCCCAAAGCGGAGTGACGCAGCTCGACGTTCCCGAAGGGGAACGCCTCGGGTTTCGTATGAAACCCTAGTTCCTCTAGGGAACGAGACGCTGCGTCGCTTACCACAATTCTGGCATCCCTGCAGCGCTCCTGGTGGCAGAAGCTGCCGGCTGCATTCACCGCATGTGCTTTATAGCTTCCTGGTTCCTGACGTCACCCCGTCCGTGACGTCATACGTAACTCTCTATTGGACTGATTTCACACGTGATTCAGAGCGTGGGCACGCTGGAGGCGTTCCCAAAGCGGAACGTCTCGTTCCCTAGAGGAACTAGGGTTTCATTCGGAACCCGAGGCGTTCTTTTGTTTCTTCCATCTCATCACCGATGTTGAATTAACACTAATTTAAAGGCACAGTTTTTGTACTTTTTGTAATTTTGATTTTAATTTCAAAATCGTACTAATCTGGATTTCAGAATCACTGCTTAATGAAGATGGATTGTCTCTCGTTTTTGATGTCTTGCATTTACAATAAAACCTTTGAAACTTGCCCTGATGTCATTCAGTGGACATATTCACTTAGGGTGCATGAGTTACTGTTCATAAATCATGTTTCACTTAGATAAATGTAAAAAAAAATTCTGTCATGAATGTATGCTGCAAGAGAACACTGAAATTGTCAGATGATGGTTTTGTTTGATAAACAGTCTGAGAACGGTCCAAAATTTAAGCAACTATTAATGTGATGAACTTCAACGCAAATCTATTATCTGTTCTACATTTTTAAACTGGCACTTCTTTTTTTGTTCTAACACACATATGAACCAGTTCCGTGTCAGTGATCTCAAACTGAAACACCTCAGGTTAGGTTAAAATCAATATGGATTACTAAATTAATGAGTCATACAGCCCATGTTTATTATTATTATTTATTTATTGTTCTCAATAACAACTCATTCCACTATAATTGTATTAAAAAGAGTACTCATGATATTCCGACATTCATGACATTTTCAGTGCTTAATTTTGGCGGTTTGAGAGAAAACAACAGAGTATAGTTTTGGAATTGAATGAGACTAAAATGACAGAAGTTTGAAGAGGAACTGATCCTTTACAACTAAAGCAAGATCAGTGGTGCTATCTTTATCATTACACTGGGTGCTGAATCAGCAAACATTTCCATTCTTATTTCTAGTAACTCATATTTCCTGGTAATGCTCCAAACAAGAATCTGCAAAGCCACTCTAAACTCAACATGGCATTCAGTGCCATAACTTAATTCTGAACTTTGCCTCAGTACACATGCAAAACTTTTTCTTTTAATGTCCCATATGTCATGAGTCTAAGCCATGAACCAATCAGACAGCTGGTTCCAGTTTGGCAAGACAATTCTCACCAGTCAACCCATCAAAAGCCTGAGAAACTGGAGACACTCTGCATGGAAACAATAATTAATGCAATATGGTGCACAGAACAACTACATCCAGGTTTCTTTAAGAGGCTCTTTATTTGGTACTCAGTACATTAAAAAGGTTATATTCTGGATAGAAAATGTGGAGGACAACAGGAAGAACTCTTCCTGTTCTAGAAGTTATTGGAAATTAGTTAACATCAAAATCCTACGCCTTGCCAGTATGAACATGTTTACTAAACAATTATCTTTTACTCATAGAGCCTCTTTTTAGAGTTTTTAGAGGGTAACACTCAGTCCTTTGAAATGTGTTTAGAAAATGAGATCTCTTTTTTTCTTGCCATCACTTTTCTTTAGGGAACATTTCTCCAAGAAATGCAATTCTGTCATAATTTACTCACTTTCACTTCTTTCAAAAACAAAGAAGAAAGAATCGACATGCTCCTAAAATATCAGTTCACAATGATTATTTCACGCTTCAAAATAATAGTCTTTCTAATGCATTACAGATATATTCCTTTTGGCTCTTTAAGGTACTCAACACCCATGGCCACTATGAACTGTCACTGTATGACAAAGAGAAGCATGGACATTCTGCAAAATATATCATTTTGTACTCCACAGAAAACAAACAACAGACAAATTTTTTTCAAACCTGCAGACTTAAGTTGAAATGGCCTTCCAGACTGAGTGCAAAATGATTCTGGAGCTTAGTTGAAATCCATCAGAGAATTCTGGAACTCTAGTTGGATCTAGATGTTCCAAGTCTGGCACTGAACACAGGTTTTGTAAAACCCCCTTCTGATGCCCCTCTAAAGAAGCTGAATTAGATCCAGATGGAGGGACTCTCTGCTGTCAAGGTCCAAAGCCAATGTTTCCGTCAGGGAAAACGGGATTTAGAAGCCAGGTGGAAAACTATTCACCTCAAACCCATTTCCCTCTCTGTGAGCAACAGTGTTTTGAAGCCAACAAACTTATGACCAAAGCTTACATATGATGTTATATGCCTTATCATATAGCATCAGGGGAAAAAAGATAGCAGTTTACCAGACTGTTCATTAAATTATTAAAATTAAATAAATACAAAATGCTATAAATGCCTCTTTGAAATTCTGTCTCTCTAACATAGGCTACACACATGCATTATAATTAAAAAATATACATTGTTGATTATAAATCAACTGCAAACCTTCAGCTTGCAAAAATTAGATTTTCTTGCAGGGTGATGGTGGCTGAATCACACACCAAATAAAGGAGGACAAGCATAGTTAAGAGTCCGTATGAAGAGGGTTTCTCAATCCCCTTACAATGTGCCAATGTAACCATGGTTTTTGTATTAATATTTTTAAAACCACCCTTGAAACTTTGATAACAGACTTTCCTCATTTCCTCACTGCTGGGAGGTGTGTGTGTATGTGTGAAAGTTTGCAAGACAGCAGGCCGAAACAGCAAGAGACCAGCCAAAGAACAGCTTTGAATCACAAGAAAAGCTTTCGCCATTCACAGTTTATTGAATTCTTCGCTCACACATATACAGAGACAAGAGAAAGAACAAAGAGGAAAGAATAAACCTCTTTAAGCTATTTGTTATGTTGATTACATTTATATTTTACCCATCACTATTTTTCTTTAAATGTAATACTTTTGCTAATGCTTTAGCAGCAATACAAATACAAGGGCAGCCCAAATGCAAAGACACACACATATAAAGAACACAAATAGACCTTTTCCATTGGTACCTCCCCTCTCCTTGGCCATTTGTCTGCCTAAAAATATACGGGTCATTGACATTAAGTTTCCAAAATGGTTGTGAACTGTTACATCGCTGAGGCACACAGGAGAAACAAAAACACACAATGAGAGTGCATAGCATGATTTTATTGTGGTAATTTTGCCTCTCATGTTTAATACACTCCCTATGGCGTGTACAAACAGGATTTTTTCCGCTAAGGTGTCGCTATAAGGTTGGTAAGGTGTTTAGAATTGTTTTGATCCTGCTAATGTAAAGGAAGCCAGCTGGTAAGAGCTGTGCAGGTAAATCTCACTCTCCTGATCTAAAGGGGCAGGGAACACGGTCTTTAGCATCTTTAGTTAGTCCTTGTTAGCATGCCTGCCTCCCATGCTCACATAGCTCTATGGCAGCCTATAGAACAGCTTACAGGAAAGTTATGGAGTTTAGGGTGTACTCACACTAGGCACGGTTGCCATGAACCGGGTCTGAGTACGATTGTCCCCCCTCCCCACTTCCCCTCTGGCCTGCACTCACATAGGCTTTCAGCATTCGTCCCGGAGCACACTTACGTCATTATGGTGTGACTGTTTCAGGATAAACGGGAAGAGCGGCGCTGTCACTGAACGCAATTTAGTCCATCGCTGTTTTTACTTTGTGGATAGTAGTTTTCAGTCGTTTGTTCGCGGTGGTTCACAGCCTATTGTAAAACAGGTCTATCGCCTTGGTGGCACGAAATTTTTCGCGCAATCGTGCTGCTCGTATGAGGAGGTTTGCAAGGTACCAGCTGAAGTGCAGCAAGGACTTTGCAGCTTTGATTACAGACTATAAAAACGTTGATTACCTCGCAAAAACGCGACGTCACTTGTCCTGTTCTGTGCTCCAGGACCAGCACGGTTAGCACTCACACTGCATGCGAACCGCGCCCGAGTCCAACTGAACCGTGCTCTGGCCCACCTCTTCCAAGTGGACCAGGGATGGCTAAACGAGCCACGCCCGGGCACAGTTCGGAGCACTCACACTAGTCAACCGAACCGCGCTTTGGTGGTCAAACGCACTCGGGCACAGTTCAAACTGCCTAGTGTGAGTACACCCTTAGTGCACAATTAGAGGCCAGTATCAACATTAACCACAGCAAGTTTGGAGTCTCTAACTCAAACTAACTAACTCTCTAGCATCTCCATTTCCAACTATCCCCAATTCCCTGCTAAAAAAAACAGCATATGCTGGTTAGGTGTGTTTTGATGCTGGGATGCTGGTTTTAGCTGGTTTATGCTGGTCATTTGCTGGTTTAAGTTGGTCCTTTGCTGGTTTATGCTGGTCCTTTGCTGATTTATGCTGGCCCTTTGCTGGTTTATGCTGGCCCTTTGCTGGTTTATGCCGGCCCTTTGCTGGTTTATGTTGGTCCTTTGCTGGTTTATGCTGGCCCTTTGCTGGTTTATGTTGGTCCTTTGCTGGTTTATGCTGGCCCTTTGCTGGTTTATGCTGGCCCTTTGCTGGTTTATGCTGGTCCTTTGCTGGTTTATGCTGGTCCTTTGCTGGTTTATGCTGGTCCTTTGCTGGTTTATGCTGGTCCTTTGCTGGTTTATGCTGGTCCTCTGCTGGTTTATGCTGGCCCATACCAACTTTTTTTTTTTGCCATAATAAGACCATATAATGCCATTTTGATTTATGTTGACCAACCAACTTTTTCTAACTCCTCCTAGACCATTTGTCCAATTTTCACCAAATTTGACTCAGATCATCTTCAGATCATGCTGGCAAAAAGTTATGGATTTCATGTCAATATACAAAACGGTTATCGTTTTAACGGATTGGCTGGAATGATGCTTAACTGCGTCTAAGGCTGTATCTCTGCAAAACCTCACACTGACCACGCCACATCAATTTGCCAACATCACCAACTGGTCAAAAGTGATAAACCATCAACTTATCATCAAAAATAATATTTAAAAAAAAATGGTAATAACTTTTGATTAAATAAGCTTTAGTGAACTCAAAATAATCCTTCGGTCATGCCAATTTTTGAACTTCCTGTCCACCATTTTTTTGTTTAAATTTCCCCTAGACCGTTTGTCTATTCTAGTCAGATCATCTTCAGATTGTGCTGACAAAGAGTCATAGATTTTATGTTGACAGATGAAACCGTTTATGTACAGGACCGCAACAAATTTGAGGCATGATGGCTCTGAGGCTGCATCTCTGCAAATCTTTGACATATTGACACCAAACTTTATTTGTGCCATTTTCACCTCACACTGACAACACCATATCAATTTGGTAACAGCGACATCAAACGGTCGACAGGGATAAAGCTTTCAATCATATTAATAATGACTGTATTTGATTCTTCAGCTATTTTGTTTAAAATCATAAATACGTCTTTAATTGCTAATTTAAGCAGTTAGTCTGATGCTTATTATTAATATTATTATTATTACTATTAATATTCTTTTACTTTTTGATAATTTATCATCCACTTTATGCAATTGTAAGTCACTTATTTTCTCAATAAGCCTGATCATTTATAATTGATGTCCATAGCACACACCATGTAGGAAGATATTGGGGTATGTCAAGTCATGTTTTAATCCAAACATAATTATTTGTCATAGTAATTAAGTTTATGTTGCATTTCTTCTCAGGATGGATGAAAACTACAGCATCATTCCTCACGGAGTCAACTTCCAGGACCCTATCTTCCCTGACACACCAGAGAACCATCGCATGTTTGCCAGCTTATTCCAGTTTTCCAACTGCACAGCTGGCACACAGGTTCACATGTACACCACAGACTGGGAGGTACAGGAGGACAATCGAGTGAGCAACTTTTATTATATTAATATAGTAATAGTAATAATAATAATAAACAGTAGATGCAACTTTCACCTGTTTTGGCTCCCTGATGGTTCCTTCAGTTGCCAAACTGAACTGTATTTAAATTTTTTGCTTTCTTTTACAAAGCATGTTGGTTGTGCACTTAACTGTTGAAAATAAGCAGAACAGTTAATACACTCCCTATGGGAGTGTTTATTATTTAGAAAAACACACACAAACACACACACACACACACATACACACACACACACACACACACACACACATATATATATAAACAGTAAGGTCAATAAGTATTTGATCACCTTATGATTTTGCAAGTTCTCTTATTTAGAAATCATAGAGGGGTCTACCATTTTCAGCATAGGTGCATTTCCACTGTGAGAGACAGAATCTAAAAATAAAAATCAGGAAATCACATTGTATGATTTTTTAACAATTTATTTGTGAATTACTGTGTCAGTATTTGATCACTTGCTTATCAGCCAGATTTCTGACCCTCAAAGACCTGTTATTTTGCTTTTAAATAGTCCAGCTACACTCTGCTCATGATTCTAAATTAGTAGCACGTGTTTGAGGTCGTTAGCTGTCATAAAGACAATTAATTTAATGTTTATTTAACCCAGAAAATGTTTCAAGATTAGGCGTAAATACAGAGTTCTGGTCAGTAAGGTTGATGTTTTCATTGTGATGAGTGTGTGGTTAATTTTAGCTGTGCGCAGTACAGTAATCAAATGACTAAATTATGATATTTGCTCAGATGGGTGCTGGAGTCAAGTCTCTGTACTTGCTCTGCCGCAGCAGCAGCAGCAACAACAACAACATAGCAGATCTATTCCGCCAAGACCAAATATATTAACATTTTCATTACATTAGCATGCCAATCCCTCCAGGGGTTGTCATGACAGAACTAGAATGTGCATTTTCATTCATGTTCTGTTGCTTGCTGTGTGCTTGTCTATATGCACTTTAATGGATAGTATTAGAGAAGCAGACACTTCATAGTAAGCAAAGAAGTGTGGAACGGCAGTCTTGCTTGTTCAGGTCTTTTGGATGTCTGTTTGTGGTTCTCTAGGCTTGTGAAAATAGATGAGGGACTCTAGCAGAAGTTTTTGTGGCTATTGCATGTTGAACAGTGGAAGATGTGCCTAAACATCAGCTAGTCTTCCACAAAAATCTCGCTAGAATAAGAAAGCAACTTCTTTTGAGAATCCAAACCAACTGACATTTTCAAGCCTATATTTTACTGTGAATTGGTGTTCACCATTAAGTGTAGTTTATGTCTGGGTCCAAGTCTCAAGAGAATTAAGAGAAATGATTGCTGGGATATTAACATTCCTCTATAGACATCTTTTCATCTTTAGCTTTTCATTTGCAAGAGAAAAGATGTTTCTTATAATGTTCGTATGTAAAAACTCTAAAACAGAGGTTCTCAGCCTTAAATCACAGCTCTGCATTGGCTTGTTGTATATTTCTAAGAATAGTTTCTTATAGATGTATATTTTTAACTGCTTTCTAACAAACACACACACACACACACACACACACACACACACACACACACACACACACACACTGTGGTTCAGTGTTGAACTGTTATGTCAACATTGGCTTGCATGAAATGGTCAGCTAATAAATAATACATTCCACTGTTCTTTTTAATGACTTTTGTCGAGAGTTTGGCTTCAATCAGGTCCTAAATTCACAAATGTTTCAGTTCTAGTAATGCAATCAGGATGGGTTAGGTTTACATTAATTGCCATTTTTTTGTATCAGTAATCAGTGCAGTCCAAGGCAATACAATAGTCATGCTCATTCATGATTTGTTCATATTACTTACATAAATTACATAAATACTTACAAGCAAAACATGTATAGAAAATAAACACATTCCAATAGTTTTCTGCCTTTAATGAACAGATAACCGAAAAGTTAAATGTCTGAAATGAATAATTCACCTTATTTACTCTTCATTAAGTCTGGGGAACATAAAAGCAGAATATTATAAGGATATGCTGCTCTCTCTTTTAAGGCAATTAACTAAATTCTTTCCAGCACAATTTTTTTTTTTTTTTTTTTTTTTGTGTGCTCCACATAAGACAGATCATCATTGAGGTTTAGAATGTTATAAATGTGATTAAATGATTTTTTTGGGTGAATTCTTGCTTTTAAACTGTCATCAGACAAGCAATCCTGGCTGCATTTTGAACAGGCCATCATATGAAGAAAATTTACAATAACATTTTCCATACCTTTACCATATGTCTGTGAGAGCAGTGAACAAAAGATTGATCCTCACAGGAATTGAAAGTAACAGCCAATAGAAATCAAGCCTGTCTTCTTCAGTTAACATTCATGTACAGAAAGGTTTGTTTAGACAACAATGTTTATATTGGCTATATTGGTTTCTTTTCTGCATTATATCCCCACTGATGCCAGAAGTACTTTTGTATGACCCCAGGGTAGTTTCCTAAATATATTCCACACTGATGCCAGTTTTTATATGTTTACATCACATAACTCTACAATCACATCTGACCTACACACGGGTTCAGGTGCAAGCAAGATGGTTTGAGCTACCCATGAAAATCCACACTTACAGGGAGAGCCCAGCTGTGACTAATTCACAGATGTAATAACTTTTAAGCAAGACACGAGAACACATGTGAGAGTCAAGCACTAAATGCTTTGCTTTCCCCAGGATTATAAAGTTACCATTATGTTACTAGAACAACAAATGCTTGAATTTGACTGATAATCAGAGTCTGATTACAGAATGCAGCCAAATTAATCATGTTCTCTCCCTACATCATGCTCCTTGTACTTTAAACCACATGCCTCATGTAAGTCAAGCAACAGATGGAGTTACACCAAGCTGTACTATTAAATAGATATGTTCTGAATGCCTGTGATTTTGCTTTTTGTGATTTTTTTTCTGGTGGAAGGTCATACGTATTTATACTTCAAATTGCCACAAAACATTCTGTCTGCTTTTGAAGTTCACTTTTGACTTTATACATATGGAAGCCAAACAGATTATGTAAATTTTACTTACCTCTTTTGTTTTCCTGTTTACTTCTTCCCTTCAGCTATGGTGCTCCAATGTGCAGAAGGCCTTATTTGAGGAGGAAGAGAAAGTCAAAAACCTCTCTCAAAAAGTGAAGATCCTCGAGAAGGCCAACAATCACCTCAGGGAAAAGGTGAAGAACATGAAACGTCTCTTGAGGCAGGCCAAACGAGAGACGGAAGAGCCGGTTCAAAGCTTCAAACAGCTTCATGAAGCTGAACCAGATTCACTACATCCACAACAGGACACCACCCAAGACCAGAAACCCACTCTCAGGAAAATACTGCCTAAAAAGCTTAAGAACTAAAAGCCATTTTTGCACTGGAGGAAATTTGATGATTGAAAATTGCGATGCATTGGCAGATCCAGAATCTATGAAGATAGCTGTGTAGCTGTTTCCACAGAGAGTAGGTTCTTACAGTGCCTTGCGAAATTATTCATACCACTTCATTTTTTTCACATTTTGTTATGTTGCTGCCTTATGTTAAACTACTTTAAATTATTTATTTTTTCCCACATCAATCTACACTCCCTACTCCATAATGGCAAAGCAAAAAATAGGTTTTTAACATTTGTGCAAATTTATTAAAAATAAAAAACTGAAAAGATCCCGTTGCATAAGTATTCATACCCTTTTCTGGGACACTCGAAATTTATCTCATGAGCATTCATATTGCTTCTAGATGTTCCTACACTTGGAGTGGAGTTAAACTGTGGCGAATTCATTTGAATGAGTCTGATTTAGAAAGACACACACCTCTCAGAAAAGGTCTAACAGCTGAAAATGCATATCAGAGCAAAAACCAAGTCCTGAGGTCAAGATAACTGCCTGTAGAGCTCAGAGACAGACTTGCGTTAAGGCGATGATCTAGGGAAGAGTTCAGAAACAAATCTGCTGCATTGAAGGTTGACAGAAGCATTCTCCATAATGGAAGACGATTGGAATAACTAGGACTCTAGAAAGTGTCTGCCAGCCCCCATCCAAGCTGACAGAGATGGAGAGGTGAAAAGGTGAGGCAAAGAATGGCAGATAATTGCCAAATGCAGATGTGCAAAGATGGTCAGATCAGACCCAAAAAGACTTGAGGCTGTAAAGGTGCTTCAACTATGTACTGAGTTAAGGGTATGAATACTTATGCAATCTACTTATTTCAGTGTTTTATTTTTAATACATTTGTAAAATGTGCAAATCTGGTTTTTGCTTTGTCGTTATTATGGTGTATGGAGTGTAGATTGATGTGGGGAAAAACTAATTTAAAGCAGTTTAACATAATGCTGCAACAAAACAAAATGTGACAAAAATGAAGGGGTATGAATACTTTTGCAAGGCACTGTATGTACAGTGAACCTTATTCTGTGGAGTATCCTTCAACATGGATAGAAAAAGAAATTAATCTTGCAAAGAGGTATTAGACTCTTTAAATTGTACTTAAATGACTTAACCGGTTTCGACAATTTTTTTTAAAATTATATAACGGACTTTATAAGATCATCAAAAACCACAATAAGAAAAAAGAGTATCATGATAATTTATCAAAAATGTGAAAATACTGATATACATTACCATTTTTAATGAGGTTTAAAACCAATAAAATCCACAACATTTTTGTGAAAACAGCAGATGTCATTGTTAATCAGGCAGAGCCTGACAAGATTTGATACAAATCAATTTAAATCACTTTTACTGTCACCTGTGCCTAGGTGAGTGAAATTCTTGGGATCATACTCCAGACAGTGCAGAGACAATTTACATATAGACAGTTAAATGCCTACAGGTTTATACAGAGTGGCAATGTGCAATATCTACACACAGTGTACAATTAGACATACTTAAGATACAGCTCATTGTCTTGAATCTGTTTGGCCAGGTGTTTATATTTGGCAAAGCATAGCAAAAATGACTTTTAGTCTACAAAAAAAACACACTTTTCCTATTACTGTAGAAGTCTTTCAGCAGAAAGTCCACATATATTTTCTAGTGCAAGACAGACTCAAAAATCTGGTGTTGAACTTTTGTTTGAAGGGTTCCACACATATTTGAACTTGTTGAAACTGAACTGGTTAAAATATAATCTCAAGAGCTGAATTACATTGTGTTCATAATTTAGGATCAGCTTTCTACATTTGAGTCCAATCTTTCATTTAATAATAAAGTTTTGTATTTGTTTCTTATTTTCCTATTAGGTTTATAATTGCAAACAGGGTGCTGAGCACCTAATATGTATCTTTTACTCAATGACGCTTATCTTGAAGTGAAAATGTTCATCATTTTAAAAACAATTTACTGACTTTTAAGGTTTTAAAAACTTTTTTAATACATACGTATTATCATTTCCTGTTTATCACATTCACATGTAACCCAATGAGTAATTAAATAAACACCCTTCCTTTTATATTTGTTCGTTACTTACTTACTTTTTGTCCAAATAATGTTTTCTAGACTGAGAATGGGCTTGATTGTCCCATGTAATTGGATAGAAGAAGAAGAAGAGGATTTATGTATTGCATGCAGAATGTACAATATTTCATTTAGTCCAACACTCTTCACTATTTAGTCCATGAGGCTTTAGAGACCTGAGATAGATATCTTTCTTTCTCTTATGTCACAACTCAGGAATTTGAAGCCCTTAGAGGAACATTGTTTCCAAACACATAAATACGTTGGCCAAATTTCTGACTCAGACATCGAATCATTTTAGACCTTAAAATAGGCTGAACTCTACTGAGGATACCAAAATGATTATGAAGGTTGTCTGTGTTTCTCCCTGCATTTCATAAAATGAAGATCATTTATGACTTATACAATGTGATGCTAAGCCAAGCATAAAGTGCAAAGTTAAAATGTTTCCTCAGATCCCAATCTTTCCTTTTTTTTTTTTTTTTTTTTTTTGGCAGATCCATTGCTTGATTAATATATTTTCAGGAGGTTCAAACCATATCATTTCCATACGTGTGTGTAACTGTTCATGAAAAGGTGTGTGTGTATGTGTATGTGTTAGGAAGAGTATCTTGGAATGACTGAGACTTGAAAAAAGCAAAACAAAACAAAAAATAACTTTTAAACATATTCTCTTTTGCGATTAACTAAGAAAAATGATCCTGTGTGAATGTATGAAGCGGAGAACTGTTTTGACATTTATGGGCTTCTTATATACTTCCAAATCAACACACAGAACAGACATTTTTAATAGGATGCAGACATTGGATGACCCTTTCCAATGACCTCTTTTTAAAGCAATATCTCATTGCAGTGCTGCATCCTGCAAGAATCTGTCATTACTCTATTAACATACTCAAAAGAAGATATACACACAGTGCATTTTCAACATAAACCATGTTCTCGGCCAAGCTGCAGAACAGATGTCTAGACAGTATGATGTGGTGCATTGATCTTCCTTAGAGACTTTAAACTAATTATAGACACAACTTCATTTATTTGTTTGTTTATTTTAAATTTATTTTTTCTTCTGTTGAGATTTTCTGCAAAATGCTGCATCTCATTCAACTTTGAAAGCTGGTATTTCTTAATTGTTGTCGGATTTTGAACTTTCAATTTCCTTTGTGGAAGTCTGCAAATCAAATTTTTGATGTAGATCTTTTTTTACTACTGGGTATAATATTCTTAATCAGTTACTGTACTTAAAATGTGATTTGACAATTTAGTTAAACAGCTGAAAAAACAATGCCAGAGAAAGCACAAACCCAGAAAATGGTTAATTCATAATCACTTTGTTTTGTGATAGACTTTTATAGCTATACTATATGACCAAAAGTATTGGGACACCCCCGTCTAATGAACAGGTTTGACTACTTTAGTATTGGTGTTTGGTGATGAGTTTTGGGCTCAAGGTCTGCATTTAAAGTCACACCAGAGATGTTCAACTGGGATTAGGATTAGAATCAGTCAAATTCTTCCACACTGACTGAATCAATAGTTTCTTTTCGAGCCTTGCCTTATACACAAAGGCATTGTCATGTTAGAATAGATAAGTCCTGTCAAAACTGTTGCTATAAAATTAGAAGCACATAATTCCATACATTAGCATTATATACTATACATTAAGATTTGTACTTGTGGAAATTACTAAAGTAGTCAAACCTGTTTATCAGAAGGGGTGCCCCAATACGTTTGGCAATATAATGCATATCTTACAGTCTTGGTAATGCATGAACATATAAATCTTTTTTATTATGTTTATTATGCGGTGACCACACACGATGTTCCCGAATTGCCGGTGTCCACTCACTATCCTCACGAAGCGGCGGCGACCGCTCACAATGTTCCCGAGTTGGCGGCGACTGCTCACTATGCTCCCGAGGGGGCAGCGACCGCTCACGATGTCCTCGAAGAGGCGTCGGTGTCCGCTCATGATGTTCCCGAGTTGCCGATGTCCACTCACTATCCTCACGAAACGTCGGCGACCGCTCACGATGTTCCCGAGTTGGCTGCGACCACTCACTATGCTCCCGAGTTGGCGGCGACCGCTCACGATGCTCCTGAGGTGGCGGCAACCGCTCACAAGACTCTCAAGGTGGCAGCGCCCGATCTCGCAGTGGTGGATGCGCCGGTGTGCGTTCGCAACATGGCGGCGAAGGCGGAGCTGGTTTTCCAGTCATGTCAAGTCACAGCTGGTCCAGTCACGCCAAGTCAACTCACATCTGTTCCAGTCACCCCCGTCAAGTCACAGCTGTTCCAGTCACGCCAAGTCAACTCACAGCTGTTCCAGTTACCCCAAGTCAAGTCACAGCTGGTCCAGTCACGCCAAGTCAACTCACAGCTGTTCCAGTTACCCCAAGTCAAGTCACAGCTGGTCCAGTCACGCCAAGTCAAGTCACAGCTGTTCCAGCCATGCCAAGTCAAGTCAAGTCACAGCTGTTCCAGTCACGCCAAGTCAACTCACAGCTGTTCCAGTCACCCCAAGTCAACTCACAGCTGTTCCAGTCACCCCAAGTCAAGTCACAGCTGTTCCAGTCACGCCAAGTCAACTCACAGCTGTTCCAGTCACGCCAAGTCAACTCACAGCTGTTCCAGTCACCCCAAGTCAAGTCACAGCTGTTCCAGTCACCCCAAGTCAAGTCACAGCTGTTCCAGTCACGCCAAGTCAACTCACAGCTGTTCCAGTCACGCCAAGTCAACTCACAGCTGTTCCAGTCACCCCAAGTCAACTCACAGCTGTTCCAGTCACCCCAAGTCAACTCACAGCTGTTCCAGTCACCCCAAGTCAAGTCACAGCTGTTCCAGTCACGCCAAGTCAACTCACAGCTGTTCCAGTCACGCCAAGTCAACTCACAGCTGTTCCAGTCACCCCAAGTCAAGTCACAGCTGTTCCAGCCATGCCAAGTCAACTCACAGCTGTTCCAGTCACGCCAAGTCAACTCACAGCTGTTCCAGTCACGCCAAGTCAACTCACAGCTGTTCCAGTCACCCCAAGTCAAGTCACAGCTGGTCCAGTCACGCCAAGTCAACTCACAGCTGTTCCAGTCACGCCAAGTCAACTCACAGCTGTTCCAGTCACCCCAAGTCAAGTCACAGCTGGTCCAGCCATGCCAAGTCAACTCACAGCTGTTCCAGTCACGCCAAGTCAACTCACAGCTGTTCCAGTCACGCCAAGTCAACTCACAGCTGTTCCAGTCACCCCAAGTCAAGTCACAGCTGGTCCAGTCACGCCAAGTCAACTCACAGCTGGTCCAGTCACGCCAAGTCAACTCACAGCTGTTCCAGTCACCCCAAGTCAAGTCACAGCTGGTCCAGTCACGCCAAGTCAACTCACAGCTGTTCCAGTCACCCCAAGTCAAGTCACAGCTGGTCCAGTCACGCCAAGTCAACTCACAGCTGTTCCAGTCACCCCAAGTCAAGTCACAGCTGTTCCAGTCACGCCAAGTCAACTCACAGCTGTTCCAGTCACGCCAAGTCAATTCACAGCTGTTCCAGTCACCCCAAGTCAAGTCACAGCTGGTCCAGTCACGCCAAGTCAACTCACAGCTGTTCCAGTCACGCCAAGTCAACTCACAGCTGTTCCAGTCACCCCAAGTCAAGTCACAGCTGTTCCAGCCATGCCAAGTCAACTCACAGCTGTTCCAGTCACGCCAAGTCAACTCACAGCTGTTCCAGTCACGCCAAGTCAACTCACAGCTGTTCCAGTCACCCCAAGTCAAGTCACAGCTGGTCCAGTCACGCCAAGTCAACTCACAGCTGGTCCAGTCACGCCAAGTCAACTCACAGCTGTTCCAGTCACCCCAAGTCAAGTCACAGCTGGTCCAGTCACGCCAAGTCAACTCACAGCTGTTCCAGTCACCCCAAGTCAAGTCACAGCTGGTCCAGTCACGCCAAGTCAACTCACAGCTGTTCCAGTCACCCCAAGTCAAGTCACAGCTGTTCCAGTCACGCCAAGTCAACTCACAGCTGTTCCAGTCACCCCAAGTCAAGTCACAGCTGTTCCAGCCATGCCAAGTCAAGTCAACTCACAGCTGTTCCAGTCACCCCAAGTCAAGTCACAGCTGTTCCAGCCATGCCAAGTCAAGTCAACTCACAGCTGTTCCAGTCACCCCAAGTCAAGTCACAGCTGTTCCAGTCACGCCAAGTCAACTCACAGCTGTTCCAGTCACCCCAAGTCAAGTCACAGCTGTTCCAGCCATGCCAAGTCAAGTCAACTCACAGCTGTTCCAGTCACCCCAAGTCAACTCACAGCTGTTCCAGTCACCCCAAGTCAAGTCACAGCTGTTCCAGCCATGCCAAGTCAAGTCAACTCACAGCTGTTCCAGTCACCCCAAGTCAAGTCACAGCTGTTCCAGCCATGCCAAGTCAAGTTTAGTCACAGCTGTTCCAGCCATGCCAAGTCAAGTTTAGTCACAGCTGTTCCAGCCACGCCAAGTCTAATCACAGTCTCTCCTTCGGGGGCGAGTCGCACCTTTCCCGAGCGTCCTAATCCTCCGCTGGTGTCAACCAGCCTCCCAGGACCTCCGTCTCCGGGCCTACTCCCTCTGCACGGGCCTGGCCCACCATCCCTCCCCCCGTTTCACCATTCCTCCATCCCACCTCCCTCCAGACTTTGGGATGGAACGTCTGGAAGCCGTCCCTTGAGGAGGGGGTCCTGTCACGAGTTTGGGCTGCAGGGTTTTCCCTTCTCCACCAGAGGTCACTATCTCCCTTCCTCCCGCACTTCCCTCCTAATCACATACACCTGTCTCATCACACACACCAATCACACCCTTGCACACACAGCTGTTCCCCATCAGACTATTTAATCTCCCCTCTTTCACCTCACTTCGAGTGTGCATTATTTGAGTTTGTCAGTCTTGATGTCATGTCGTGTTGTGCCGTGTTGGCCTTTCGTTTTTTGTTGTAATTAAAAAAACATTACCTGCATTTTGGACCCTGACCTCATCTTTTCTGTTACGCTATTCTAGTGCGTTTCGTGACAGATGGTGCATTTGATATGCAGAGAATATGTCTCCTAATTTTTGAGGGTGCTTACAGCTATCCTCCAGTGCTATCAGCCTGTGAGCCAATGAAAATGTTGCCGGTGGTCCTAGTGCTCTTCAGCCCCACAGTCTGGTGGCCTCATCTCCCCCTAGTGGTCCTGGAAGTCCTTCTACCATCGGCTGCACATCCTGTAATGGCAACCACCATCTTGTGTGTCTAGGCTGCATACACTTCCCCTTCACCCCCTGGGGTGGTGGCATCCGCTCCAGCTGTCTCTAAACTTTGTCTGTTCTGATACGGCCATAGAGGCCATCCCTGAACTCTCTGTCTGCTTTCAAAATGGCTGCATACCTGCCTTGGCTTGTGCCAAAGTAACAGCAGGATGTGACATTACAGTGGTAGTGGCAGAAATTATTTCAGATTCTTTGGTGGTTTGTAACAGTTTACACAGCACTGGCAAATCCCACCTTAAATTCACATTCTCTGGTAGGCTAAACAATGGAAACATTTACAATGGCATACAATTTATCATGTACCCCCACAATTACTTCAACTTGGGGGTACTGCTTTACATCCCCATGTACACACATTTGACAAAAAACATGATTTCAACAATGAAAGAGAACTAGTGAAATCATGCACAGTTTGATTCTCCCCTACAGAGTCTCTAACACTGTCTTTACCTCTGGAAACATAACAAAATCAAGTCAGTTTTGCCTTACACACTGATGATTTGTGCCCTGTTTGTTGACAATAAAAGCAAAGCAACCCTTCCCCACTGTTGATTTTGGACTTTGTGCACTGTCAGTATATTCTACACGACCCCTCTTACTTAAGGCAAAGCAAGGCAAGTTTATTTATATAGCACATTTCATAGACAACAGTAATTCAAAGTGGTGCACATAAAAGGAATTTAAAAAATCAAAAGATTTAATCACAACAATAAAAACAATGAATTTAAGAACATTAAAAATGATTTCAAAATTGATTTGAAAAAATTACAGTTTTTCTCAATTGCTAAAACACTATAACCAGTCTTTTGAACTAAAATTTCAAAACTATAACGCCATTTCTCAAAAAGCACACCCATTTCCCTAAACATTAAACACTATTCCCTGCTTTGACACATGAGTTATATTTGGTGAACTGTTACTGCAAAACTCTACACACAAATCCCTACATTTCTCAGTGCTTACACCATGTGGTCATTTAGAAAGCACAAGCATTCAATATTGTTCACTAAAGTCTGCGAAGTTTGAGCTCAATTAGCACACAATTACCCAACTGGAAACACTAGGAGTCAAAATTTAGCACACACTAATCAGAATCTTCAATGGAGATAAAAGAGCCAAAGTCAGCTTACAGTGTTTCTCAGTCACTTTGGTGCATTTCTCAGATCAGAAATGAAATTGCCAAAACTACTTGTTCAACATCCACATCATCTAGTCTCTTGTGCACATCATAAAAAGCATCTCTTTCTTCTGATCAAGTTGTGATTGCTTTGGCACATTCATACAACTGATTATATACATTTGTCTGCGGTTTCCTACATTATCAGTTGCTATTGTCATGTTGCTCAAAATGTATTATATATTTCTCTGTGCAATAGTCTTACCCCTCAAAACATCAAGTCATTAGCTCATCGTATAAGTCATTACCTACTGTAAATGCAAAATTTTTGATCTAGTTGTCATAAACTGTCAATCATATATTCTACACATTTCTATTAGACTTTTTGTAAATTTGCCATGAATTATTCAAGTGAATCTTGACTTTCACTAATGAAGAATAATATAGATCAACCAATGATAAAGCAGTTCTCTGAAAAAGCTCAAAGGTACATTTCATGAACCTTCAATTGGAAAGCATATATAGACAGAGGACAACGCAGGAGTTACAAATTCTGACAGTGGGCTTTCTCATTTTTATTTTCACCTTTGTGCCCATATTTCCTTTTCTTTTCTGTTTCACAATGACGTTGTAATGCATTTTTTTTTTTTTTGTCAGACCACTAGTACAAGTGTAACTTTTAATCCTATTCAGTCTTTTTCAATCAATATCCCACCTATAGTAATGTGTAATTTTGAAGAGGAAGAGTAGGAGGTGAAAGAGGAAGAGGAGGAGAAGAAGGAGAAGGATGATGACGACAACGACAACATGGAAGAGACAGGAAGGGCAAGGGAAAGAAGACAAGCAGTCTCATATATTTTAGTTGATGGGTGCCAGGGTTGGATTAGGCATGCAAGAGGATTTGACCCCTGCTGCCTGGCCAGGGCTAATTTAGCCTGTGATGCTGAAGAGGTTCTTTGGCCTGTTCCAGACCAAACACAGGATGTTTGGCAGAATAATTATTTTGTTGTTGTTTGCTGTTTTGTTCTGTTTTCTACAGTACATTACTGTAAAGTAAGAAATAAAACACTTGCAAATACATACATTTGTTGTGTTCATCATGTGAAAAGTTTTTTTTTTTTATTGTTTTAGTAGTATTGTTTTGAATTTATCTCATCAGTGTGTAAAACTGTGTTGTAGTGTGAGTTTTTTTGAGGATTTGTGTGTCATGTCTGAGAGCAAAGTTTGGTTTTTCAGCAAGATTGAGTTGTTTTGAGTGGAGAGCTTCATTTTGACCTCAATATAGGAAGTTTGGGGAATTGAGTTAGGAGTTGTGGAGTTGTGTTTAGAGTTTCGCAAATAAGAGGCATAATTTCAAGAAATGTGTTTAAGCAATTGAGAAAAACTGTAAAACAGTTAAGAATAAAAATAATTATACATAAAATACAGTGCAATCAGCTGTGTGGTCTGATAGGCTTGAATATCTGCAAAATATTTAGTCATTGAGTGATTTATAAACAAGTAAAAGTACTTTAAAATCAATCCTAAATATAACTGGTAGCCTGTGTAAGGACTTGAAGACTGGTGTGTTATGATCAGATTTTCTGGTTCTAGTCAGAATCCTGGCAGCAGCGTTCTGTATGAGTTGCAGCTATCAAATTATCTTTTTGGGAGGGCCGGTGAAGAGACCATTACACTAATCCACCCTACTGGTGATAAAGGCATACAAGTTTCTCCAAGTTATAACTGGAAACAAAATATCTAATTCTTGCAGTGTCTGTTGAGATTGTAACGTATCTGGTCTTCCCTGTCATCATGAACTCTTGCACCACACTTCATGGACTACAATCCCCATAAGCCACTGCACCAATCACTGCACACATCTGTTCCTCATTTCCCACTGATCTGATTGCTGCAAACACCTGTTTCACATTTACTGACTGCATTTAAGCCACTCTCACACACAGCCACCTTGCGAAGTCTAATTGTTCCAATGGTCATTATTCTAAGCGTGTTTCTCTGGATTGGATTGCCTGTGTATGACTCTGGACTGTGTACCCCGTTTTTTGATTCCTGCTGCCTGCCATTTGCGACCACTGCTTGATTATTGAACTGTTTCCCGGATTACCTACGTTGTTCCTGTTTCCTGGCGTTTACTCCTGCTTGTTGACTATTCTAATAAAGCCTTGCAAATGGATCCGCACGTCTCTGACTCCTCCTTGTGACAGAAGACTTCGCCACACCCGGATCCAGCGGCTTTATTCAACCACCAGCATCACAACATGGACCCAGTCGACCAACTTCTGCTCCTCCGACAGGAAGATCTTCCCATTGAGGATTATTTACTACAGTTTCGTAGGTTATCACTTCAAGTACCTTTGTATGATGAAGTATGGCTGAGGGACGTATTCCGCTTTGGACTCAATGAACCCATTAAATCGCTGTTGCCTGGAGGGGAATTTAAGTGTTCGGTGGAGGACTTTATGAATTATGCGTTGGTGTTATGCGGCTCTCCGCTTACTGTGAGAGCTCTAGAAGAGCCACAGCACAAGAGGTCTGCTAGCCCAGAACCACAGCAGCCACACTTTACCACGGGGTGGAAAAGGCTAATTTCTAGCGTGGAGGACCCACCGCTGCTGTCGGTTCGAGCAGCTGGTCTCCCAACCAGCCCTCCAGTGACTGCGCCGCCAGAGCGCCCTCCAGTGACTGCGCCGCCAGAGCGCCCTCCAGTGACTGCGCCGCCAGAGCGCCCTCCAGTGACTGCGCCGCCAGAGCGTCCTCCAGTGACTGCGCCGCCAGAGCGCCCTCCAGTGACCGCTCGCTCAGAGCCTGCTCTTCCAGAGTCTCCGCTGGAGACGCCCAGCCCTCCTGAATCTCCGCTGGGGTCGTCCAGTTCTCCAGAGCCCGCTCCTCAAGAGCGTCGTCCAGAGCCCGCTTCACAAGAGCGTCGTCCAGAGCCCGCTTCACAAGAGCTCCGCTCCACTCCGCTGGTTCAGCCCTGCCTTCCAGACACTCCGCTGGTTCCGCCCAGCCTTCCAGACACTCCGCTGGTTCAGCCCTGCCTTCCAGAGACTCCGCTGGTTCCGCCCAGTCTTCCAGAGACTCCGCTGGTTCTGCCAAGCCTTCCAGAGACTCCGCTGGTTCCGCCCAGCCTTCCAGAGACTCCGCTGGTTCCGCCCAGTCTTCCAGAGACTCCGCTGGTTCTGCCCAGCCTTCCAGAGACTCCGCTGGTTCAGCCCAGCCTTCCAGAGACTCCGCTGGTTCAGCCCTGCCTTCCAGAGACTCCGCTGGTTCCGCCCAGCCTTCCAGAGACTCCGCTGGTTCAGCCCCGCCTTCCAGAGACTCCGCTGGTTCCGCCCAACCTTCCAGACAATCCGCTGGTTCAGCCCTGCATTCCAGAGCCTCCGCTGGTTCCGCCCAGCTTTCCAGAGACTCCGCTGGTTACATCCAGTCGTCCTGAGATTCCTGTCTGCCCGGTTCTGGTCACGGAGCTCAAGCATGGACTGTTCCCACCCACCCTCCCTGCTGCTCCAGTCCTGCCACCTCTGTCTCCTGATAGTCCCTCTACTCACCCCCATCCCACCTTCGTGGCAGAGGACTTGCCGTGGGACTGCCAGTCGCCATCGGTGTCCAGACTGAAGGACCCCTCACCATCACCTCCAGTCTCAGAGTCCTGGACTCCACCTCGGTCCTCCGACCCTGCGGCTCCACCCCGGCTCTGTGCTCCCTCGTCTCCGTTGTCGGCCGTCGGCCCAACAGCTCCTCCGGGCTCCATCGTCTCTCCGGCTCCGCCCCGGTCAGTCGTCACCCCACCTTCGCCTCTGGACTCTACTCCTCCGGCTGCGCCTCGTCACTCCGTCCTGCCGGCTCTGTGGACCTCCTCCCTCCCGTGGGCACAGCCTCGATCCTCTGTCACTCCGGCTCCGCTGCGTACCTCCGGACCTCCATCTCCGCCGGGGTCGCCAGAGCCTTGGGTTCCGCCTTGGCCCTCCGGATCCTCTGTGTCGCCCAGGACCATCGACTCTCCGGTTCCGCCTCGGGCTCCACCGGCTCTACCTCCGTCGGTCGGCCCCATGCAGGAGCCAACCCTTCCTCCTCCATGGCTTCTCCCTCCGTCGGCTCCGCCTCATTTCGTGGTTCCAGTACCACTACATGGACCTGGCCCTCCATCCCTCCCCCTGTTCCGCCTCCGCTCCACCACCCTCAAGATGGTTAAGGTGGTTAGAGCGTCTGGAAGCCGCTCCTTGCGGAGGGGCTATGTAACGTATCTGGTCTTCCCTGTCATCATGAACTCTTGCACCACACTTCATGGACTACAATCCCCATAAGCCACTGCACCAATCACTGCACACATCTGTTCCTCATTTCCCACTGATCTGATTGCTGCAAACACCTGTTTCACATTTACTGACTGCATTTAAGCCACTCTCACACACAGCCACCTTGCGAAGTCTAATTGTTCCAATGGTCATTATTCTAAGCGTGTTTCTCTGGATTGGATTGCCTGTGTATGACTCTGGACTGTGTACCCCGTTTTTGATTCCTGCTGCCTGCCATTTGCGACCACTGCTTGATTATTGAACTGTTTCCCGGATTACCTACGTTGTTCCTGTTTCCTGGCGTTTACTCCTGCTTGTTGACTATTCTAATAAAGCCTTGCAAATGGATCCGCACGTCTCTGACTC
>NC_133380.1:40549542-40584542 GCF_049309525.1 Garra rufa | reverse complement strand
CTCTGTTTATAATTGCAATATATATTGTTTATAACTGCAATATATGTTACTGGAATGAATCAGACATGATGCAGAATTCCTCAATATTTTATGTTGTTTATTTATTTTTTATTTTTTTGTACTAAGTAATTCCAAAATACAAGAATTTGTATACACACCATCAACTGATACAGATAAAAAAGTAATGCTAATCTACTGCATTTTTAGATTTGAAATATGTTTCAATAAAATATTGCTGTTGAATTTTGCTGTCTTATTCAGTTTTGCATTATGTTATTGTTTGGAACATAAGTTTAACAGTTTTGAAAACAGTATGTAAGCATGTGCAAAATGTCCTGTACGTACAAAGATTTTTGGCAGTTGTTGTGTCTGAGTGAGAAAAGAATTCATGAAATTTGAGAGATGTAGTCATTGAATGCACTTTGTGCCAAAACAATGATAATTGATCCTCAGTTTAGCCTACATAGACTTCTGTTGTGCTCACTGTGTGAAGAGTTTTGCAAAAGTGACCTAAGTATTGAGAAATGTGTCCTAGCGTCTGTAAAAAACTGTAATATGTATAGCAAAACCACTCGCTGAGTTTGCAAAACTAAAAGCACAAACACTGCTTTGCACTCAGTTTGCAATTTTGTAACACACACTTTGCAGAACTTTAAACACAACTCACTGCTTACACTCAATTACCAAATTTCCAACACACTCCTAACAAAATTATACACATGTATGGCTATCATTAACACTATTTTGTGTTCTGACTTTGTCTTGGTTTTGATGAGTGTGAATAAACACCAATACTTGAAGTTTGGATCCTTACATGACACTATGACAAAAGTATGACCTCAAATTGACATCTGTACACAGAGAAAGCAAAAGCCAGATGTGTTTTGTATTCATACCATCAGTGTGCAGTTGGCACATTGTGTGCTTAGTAGATGATGGCTTGTGTTTACAGTTTGATACGAAAACACCATTTTTACGAAAGTGTGAAGAGTTAATCTAGCTGTGTTCGCTTTTGCAAGAGAACTACAATGTTTTGATAATTGGGTGAAAGGTTTTCTTATTTGTGTGTAGAGTTTAGCAAAAATAGCCAATAGTTACAAAAAATGTGCTTAAGCAATCAGAAAAACTGTAAAACAGCTTTACTTCCAACAGACTTGTGAAATTATCCGTCACACTAATCTGACCGCTCACTTTACCCGTTAACCACAAGTGCAGTGGGTTAGCTATTTAACTATTTAGCTTGCCACTGGCGACTTGCATTTACATTCACGTTCTCTACTCGCGCCTACTACCGCTCTCCTTTCTCTCTCGCAAACCGTTTCGCTTTTATTCCACAACCACGATTTGCAACAAGTTAGCATTCCGTTAGCCGATTAGCTTGCGAATTGCGATTCCTTGTACGTTTTTACTGGCTACTGTATACAGGCCACCAGGGCACCATACAGACTTTATTAAAGAATTTGCTGATTTTCTATCTGAATTAGTGTTGGCCGCAGATAAAGTCTTAATAGTGGGTGATTTTAACATCCATGTTGATAATGAAAAAGATGCATTGGGATCAGCATTTATAGACATTCTGAACTCAATTGGGGTTAGACAACATGTGTCAGGACCTACTCATTGCCGAAATCATACTTTAGATTTAATTAGTGGTGGGCCGTTATCGGCGTTAACGTGCTGCGTTAACGTGAGACTCTATACTACGCAAACTATGATGACTTTCACCTTGATAGTTTAACGCGGATGTATACCAAAGACTATAGAATACCCATACATGGTCGCGCGTTTACGTCTCCTCCGCGAAAACACAGACGGGATCGCGGACTCCATTCATAAAAAACGAATCTACTATAGCGCGAAATGCCACGTAAATTCGTAGATTTTTGGATTCATAAATCAAATGTTGGTCTGTCACTTAATTCAAATTGCGATATGGACTAGTGTCTGTGAAAACCAAGGGGCAACCTCCCGCTCTCTCTATTGAAACCAACACGGAAGTGACTTAAACTGCAATTCATCGACTGGCCGCTAGAGACTGGCTGCAGAAGGGAGTCAGTCCCATTGACTCCCCATGTTAAAATGCCCAACTTTACAGCAGAAAAAAGTATGTTTACAGCCTGGTTCAAAAAATGGTTTTGGTCTATAGTCTATGGTCTATGGTCTATAGTTTTGCCCTTCATGTCAACTGTGAGGGGGGTGAATTTTTTTTTAACTCATCCGTTTAAGGTATATTAAGCCTTAAAGTTCTGCATAATTAAGGGCGTGGTCACTTGAGTGACAGGGGGATTGCCGCTGCTGTCACCACTGTCGCGCTAGGCGGGCGTGGTTTCAGCAACAAGCTCCACCCACGTCCTGCCTTTTTGCCCATTTTTGATTATCCGGGAGTGACACGCGGTGACGCGATTCCAAGATGGCGACGGCCGACTCCCGCCCACTATAGGCTTCAAAATAGCGCTTCAGAATCCTACGGGTGACGTCACGGATACTACGTCCATATTTTTTTACAGTCTATGGTGAAAACTGAAAGGCAAAAAGACCGTTTTAATATGAATCCGGTATGTTCCGTTTGCCTCCGTACTTATGAATGGTGGAGACACGCTTTTACTACACTCATACTGAAGCACGCGTGACGCTCCCGGTAATTTTTGGCATTTGCATCTCACATGAACAGATAAACTCAATCTCCAAAACTGCTGTGAGTGTCACTTTTACCGTTTCATTTGAGAAAACTAGCATCATATCATACTGTATAGACAGAAACTTCACGGCAACCTGTCAAAATAAAAGTACGGTGTAACATGTAACAGAACATTAGTCCTGTATTACTTTTGTACAGTATAATGTAGGTGTTTATATATTTCTATTTAAATAATTGACATAAAACAATATATGACAAAAAATAAATATACCCCTTTAGTTTAGGGTTGGGTAGGTGTTGACGTTAAAAAAACACAATCTAATAGGTAGAAAAAATTATTTCATTGTTAGTTAGTAAACACAAGTAGATCTTATTGAACATAATTTATTTTAATCAACAAATTATCATAGAACAGCTTTATCGAGCAGTTTGTGATGCAGTTTGGAAACAGGAGATGAGCCCTGGTCTAATGCGCCACCTGGCTTGAGAAACCCGTTCTCAAAGACTTACTTTTAGTCATTATTTGGGTAGCACACATATTCTGAATGCCTTCAGCAGAATTCAAATTAGCCATTTTAATCTAGATTAATTCCAAGATTAGAGTGAGATTAATCTAGATTTAAAAAAATTAATCTATGCCCACCACTAGATTTAATATTGTCACACGGAATTGAAGTTAATGGTGTTGAAATTCTGCATCAAAGTGATGATATCTCAGATCATTATCTAGTCTTGTGTATACTCCAGATAACTAAAACTGTAAAACTAACTCCTCGCTATAAGTACAGTAGAACCATCACTTCTACCACAAGAGACTGCTTTGTAAGTAACCTTCCTGATTTATCTGAATTCCTCAGCATATCCGATAGCTCAGGAAAACTTGATGATGCAACAGAAACTATTGACTCTCTTTTTTCTAGCACTTTAGATATAGTTGCTCCTCTGCGGTTAAGAAAAATTAAGGAAAACAGTCCGATGCCGTGGTATACTGAACACACTCGCGCACTGAAGAGAGCACGACGACAAATGGAACGCAGCTGGAAGAAAACAAAACTACAGGTTTTCCATACAGCCTGGCATGAATGTAACATATCCTATAGAAAAGCATTAAAAACTGCTAGATCAGATTATTTTTCATCTTTCTTAGAAGAAAACAAACATAACCCTAGGTATTTATTCAATACAGTGGCTAAATTAAGTAAGGGATAATGTACAGGCAGCCGGTAGTTATCGCAGAAATAAGCCCCGACAGTGTGATCAGGACGCGACGCGAAGCGGAGGGTCTTGTATCACACTGAAGGGGCTTATTTCTGCGATAACTACCGGCTGCCTGTACATTATCCCGCTTATTACACGGCTACTTGCCACATAAGGAAAAAAAATGGACATGAATATGAATTTGAAACCTTTTATTGGCATATTTGTTTTAAATTAACATTTTTATCCTTCCGCGAAACGATATAGTACCACGTGACTAACCTTCAAACTATGTACGTTAGTAAGACAATTTAAATAGATTAATGTCGAAATTTTCCATTGTTAATTGTGGTTGTCCAGTGTTTGTCACAAGATGGCGCCAAACGGTAATCTTTGTTGGCACGGAGGGATTTTAAACATACAAGTAGTACCGGCTATGCGTTATTACTTTGGAGCGGTGATTATTTGAAAAGAACGAACCTGCAAATGTCTCAACTGACCAATCAGAATCAAGCATTCCAAAGAGCCGTGTAATAACGAAGAATAAAGCACCAACAGGCGCTGAATTTTCCCAACACCACAGCAGTAATGACTTCATGAACTATTTTACTATCAAGATAGATACTATTAGAGATAAAATTGTAATTATGCAGCCATCCGCTACAGTATCACATCAGGGGCCTCATTTATAAAACTTTCTTACGCACTGATTTGATCTTAGAGTGTTTGTACGATCAAATCCACGTCAAAGTACAGATTTATAAAAACCGTCTTTGACGTGGAAAAGTACTTATCTCCACGTCAGATTCCAGCTTGGCGTACGACCGTTTCCTTGTGGTAATGCCTGGTATTGCAGATAGTTCAACGCACGGGCAAGGAATTTCAGATAAAAAAGACAATCTTGCCTCTTTCACTGAAATATGATTACGATTTGGCTGATATAAGCATAAGCACCCTTCCAATACTTTAAACCTATTTTTAATAATGTTTTATCGTCATGTTCATCAATTACAGAATTAATACAATCAAATCAATAGGCTACAGTTGATTCATATTATGGTACGATAATCATACATTTAATTCCACACGTGTAAATTATTTTGTAGGCTATAAAAACTGTCATGGTGGGTTGGGTTTTAGTAGGAGACATGGCGGCATTGGTCTTGTTAGAGGATATTGCCAACCCTGCAATACGGAGAGAAAGAGTTTTTCGTGACCGCGCAGACTTTTGGGCACATGATGACACATGGCTGATAAGCAGGTACCGCTTGCCGAGAAGGGCTTTGTTAGAGCTTTGTGCTCAAATGGGCCCTTATCTACAGAGACGCACCCGACGCAACCAGGCCATACCCGTTCAGGTGCAGGTTTTGTCTGTTCTTGGGTTCCTGGCCACAGGAACGTTCCAAAGAGAAATTGGAGACAGGTCGGGAATATCCCAATCAACATTTAGCAGAATATTGCCTGATGTTCTTCGCGGAATTATTGGCCTATGTCCGCAATTAATTCGATTCCCATATAGTGCCCAGGAACAGCGAGAAGTGAGGCAGGATTTCCTGCGTAAAACAGGGTTCCCAAACGTAATTGGTGCACCCATGTTGCCATACGAGCTCCACATGTGAACGAGTACATGTATGTCAACAGGAAAAACTTCCACTCCATAAATGTGCAGCTCATTTGTGATGCGCGAATGGCAATCCTAAATGCTGTTGCGCGCTGGCCAGGGTCAACGCACGATTCTTTCATCGTGCGTAATTGCAGTGTTGGAAATCGACTGGAGGCCAGAGCGGGAAGAGACGGCTGGCTTCTCGGTAAACCCTTTTTAAAAACTTTTGCCCAATTTATTTATTTTTTTCAGGGAGCATACGGTAAAATTAATAATTTCTACGACAACAGGAGACCGAGGTTATCCTCTAAAGACATGGCTGCTCACCCCGATTGCGCACACGGAGACAGCCGAGGAGGCCCACTTCAACACTGTACATGCTCGTGCGCGGTCGGTAGTGGAGCGCAGCATAGGCATGCTGAAGGGAAGGTGGCGATGTTTGGATGCATCAGGAGGGAGACTCTTATATGACCCCGAAAAGGTTTGCCAGATAATCCTAGCCTGCTGTGTACTACACAACGTGTTTAAACCATGGCATAGAACTACTAGAAGAGGAAATGCGCATGGACGAAGATGACCACCCTCCCCTCCCTGCTGACCGTAACGTGCACATTACTGCGCTGAGAAGAAGACGGGAAGTGATTTACCAATTATACCAACAGGTAAATCATTTTGCTGAGAATAAACACACACGTTCACATTTTAGGTTTTTATTTAAGCAATTTGTTCCAAGTACCCGCAATTGCGGACAAAGTTTGATTCATTTCAACCAGAGCATGCCGGACTTGCCGAAGCTCGGTAACCACCTCACTAACAGACTGGTTTAAATCCCTTTGTGTCTGTAGGACTGCCTCAGATAAAACTCTACCACGGGTGGAAGAGGAAGTTGAGGGTCAGAGACGCGCACGATGGGATGGGGATGAAGCGGCTGGTGGTCGCAGAGGTCTTGAGTGTGATGAAGATGCGGCTTCTGGTGCGGATATTGCAGGTGCAGCTGCTGTTAGGGAGGCAGTCCGACTGCAATGTCCAGCTCGTCTCTGTAAAGACCCTTCGTCTGAATAAATAAACATATTGAATTATAACAATGTTTGAAGATTCATTATTCAATTAAGACACTTCATTTGAACCAAACACATACCTTCTGAACCTTCTGCAGACAAAAGGTCGGTGTCGCCCTCCTCATATATTCCCTTTACGGCCCCCTCTCCAATGATTGCGCATATTCTCTCATCCTCCGGACTCAGTTTGGATGTGGGTCCACCACCTCCAGTAAGCCTCACTTTGGCCATATGCGCCGCGATGCATTTCTTTGATTTCAATTTCAAATCAGCCCATTTTTTCTTCACCTCTGGCAGGGTCCTTTGTTTTCCCCCAACCTCATTTACAGCCTGGGTAACCGCTTGCAAGGCCACATACTTTGACTTGGTAGTGACGCCACCAGACAAACTTCCAAATAACACCTTTCCCCGCATCTGTAGCTCCATCAACAAAACGTCAGTTTCAGCCTCACTATAATTTGATTTCTTGCGCTCCTTTTTACTTGCCATTGTCACAGAGTTTTTGCTTTAGGAATGAGCTCATTTTATATGTTAATTAATAAAGCAGGGGCGTTTCGACGGCGGAACATTCAGCTGCACACAATTCCACGATCATTTGTGATTTATAACTGAATGACTGGCGTACGCATGGATTTCGTGCGTACATTTGTTTTCTCTGAATCGCTCTTAAGATCAAATCAGAAAAGTTCTTAGATAAAATCAAGGATGGTTTCTACGCAAGTCTTTATAAATGAGGCCCCAGATATGCTATGAATCTCCTGAGGAACAATTCCATGCATTTTCAACTATAGGAGAGGAAGAGTTGTACAAACTTATTAAATCATCTAAACCGACAACATGTATGTTAGACCCTATTCCATCTAAGCTACTAAAAGAGGTGCTTCCAGAAGTCATAGATCGTCTTCTGAATATTATTAATTCGTCACTATCGTTAGGATATGTCCCCAAAACTTTCAAACTGGCTGTTATTAAGCCTCTAATTAAAAAACCTCAGCTTGATCCCAATGAATTAAACAACTGCAGACCAATTTCAAATCTCCCTTTTCTGTCAAAGATACTAGAAAAGGTAGTGTCCTCACAACTGTGTTCTTTCTTAGAGAAAAATGGTATCTGTGAGGATTTCCAGTCAGGTTTTAGACCGTATCATAGTACTGATACTGCTCTTATTAGAGTTACAAATGATCTTCTCCTGTCATCCGATCGTGGATGGATTTCTCTATTAGTACTACTGGATCTTAGTGCTGCATTTGATACTATTGACCACAATATTCTTTTAAATAGACTTGAAAATTATGTTGGCATTACACTGGCTTGGTTCGAATCGTACTTATCTGACCGGCATCAATTCGTAGCAGTGAATGATGAGGTATCATATCAATCACAAGTGCAGTATGGAGTACCTCAAGGCTCAGTACTAGGGCCATTAGTTTTTACACTTTATATGTTACCCTTGGGAGATATCATCAGGAAACATGGTGGTAGCTTTCACTGTTATGCTGATGATACGCAGCTCTGTATTTCTTCACGGCCCGGTGAAACATACCAATTTGAAAAACTAACAGAATGCATAGTTGAAATAAAAAATTGGATGGCAAGAAATGCTTTACTGCTAAATTCTGACAGAGGTGTTAATTATTGGACCTAAAACCTCCACATGTAATAACCTAAAACACAGTCTAATACTCAATGACTGCTCTGTCAATTCGTCGTCATCAGTCAGGAACCTAGGTGTGCTATTCGATAGCAATCTTTCCTTCGAAAGCCACATTTCTAACATTTGCAAAACCGCATTTTTTCATCTAAAAAATATATCGAAATTACGACCTATGCTCACGATGTCAAATGCAGAAACGTTAATCCATGCGTTCATGACCTCAAGGATAGATTATTGTAATGCTTTATTGGGTGGTTGTTCTGCACGCTTAATAAACAAACTCCAGCTGGTCCAAAATGCAGCAGCTAGAGTTCTTACTAGAACCAGAAAGTATGACCATATTAGCCCGGTTCTGTCAACACTGCACTGGCTCCCTATTAAACATCAGATAGATTTTAAAATCTTGCTAATTACTTATAAAGCCCTGAATGGTTTAGCTCCTCAGTACTTGAGCGAGCTCTTATCATATTATAGTCCCTCACGTCCGCTGTGTCCTCAAAATTCCGGCAATTTGATAGTACCTAGAATATCAAAATCAACTGCGGGCGGCAGTAATTAAACTGAAGTTACAGTGTATGTTTCATATTTATATTGTACACCGTAAAAAAAAAATAAAAAAAAGCCGTAAAATTTACGATGAAAAAAACTGGCAGCTGTGGTTACCAGAATTTTACCATAAAAAATATTGTAATAACGTTTTACATTTTACGGTTTTCACTTAAATTTACAGGTAAATACCGTAATTTCACTGATATAATGGTAATGTATCAACTTTTTGAAGTACTGAAATCTGTTTTGTACATTTGTAATACACTGATAACCACCAAAAGCAGGTGGTGATGACAACATCACATGATGAACCAAAGAACATCACAAGGAAATTTTAATTAATAACTTATATAGAAGGTGCACACTAAGCACCATCATGGTAACACACATAAAACGGAAATAATGCAAAAAACATTAATTTAACAACATTAGATGTAACATACAACCCTAATGTACAAAACTGTACAAAACTAAGAAGAAAAAGTTATTTCAACAAAAAAAAACATCAAATAAAAAATGATAAACAGGGAATTCTGGGAATGTCAATTTAGTTATTCACTGTAACTTTTACATTCTTTTTCATTTCCAAAAACGGTATACTCCCGTTAAATTACATGCACAGTTTTTATTAAAAGACTTAGATACCTATTCTATTAAATTGTAAGTTTTACTGGGAAAATATACCCTTGTAGCGTGACAGGTTGTAAATTAAAGTGGTGATTGTTACCCTCTTGCTCAAGTTGCAGGGTAGGTATAATACATATACACTGAATCTGATTATTTAAAAAACAACCTATTTCAAAATAAATTTGCAATATATAAAAATATATAAAATCCGATTTTCCTGTTGCAAAATGCACTTTAGCATGGGTTTATGGCTGATGCTGCAGGACTCGCTGCTCAGGATGGAGATGAAGATCGCCAGACAAAGGCTTGAATTTGGGTCTGGTCCTCGCAAATCGTATGGATTCTGAAGATCTGGGTTACAGCACACAAATAAAATTGTTTCATTTTGTAATTATGATGCTGTAACGCCAGGCCAGCAGAGGGAGCCCTTACCCATGAACTGACTGTTGCTGCTCTCTCTGCTGCCTCGTTGGTAACTTCCTGTTTGGTGGCCATTTAAGCAGGGCCTATACCAAACAGGCTTTGCAAGAGTTTGAAGTTTGTTGAAGTCGCGGTGCATGAGCGGAACTGGCGTAGGATTGCGAGGCTTACGCGCGGGATTTCGGCGTTGTGTTTGGAATGTACGGCGGTTGACATAAACTGGTTTGTGACTGGATTGAGATGTTTTCTGGGGTAAATGAGGAAGATGAAATGGAGTCAGATGATTGGAATTTAGTAAGTAGGAAAGGGCAAGAAAAGAGAATGAGTGGGCAAAATGAAACGAGGTTGGTGTATAGCCAATCCAGTAAAAGGAGAAAACAGCTCAGAGGAAGATAGTAGGGTTGTCCGTAAAAAGATTGAAAGAGAGCAATATAAAGTAATTCTTAAATTTAGAAAGGAAGATGAACATGTTAACCTAAGTCCATTAGCATTGTCTAGAGAACTGAAGAAAAAGTTAGGAGAAGTGGATACGGCTAAGATTTTGAGAGACGGAAGCCTGTTGATAATATGTAAAACTGATGAGCAAAAAAACAAAGCTCTAAAAATTGATAATGTATGTAAGAAAAAGTGAATGAAAGAAAGATCTTGGGAGAAAAACGACTGAAACAGGGAGTAATAACAGGCATTCCAGTTGAGGAAGATCTAGAAAGACTCAAAGTATTTCTGGGGGTGAAGTAAGTAGAATAAAAAGGTTGCAAAAATCAATGAATGGGGAAAGAGTTGACAGTTTGTCAATTCTTTTGGAATTTCAGGACTCTGTGCTTCCAGAAAAAGTCAAAATTGGATACATGAGTTTTGTAGTGAGGCCATATATTCCTCCCCCACTCCGCTGTTATAGATGTCAAAGATATGGACATATAGCAGCGGTGTGCAAAGGAAGACAAAGATGTCCTAAGTGTGGAGGTGATCATAGATTTGAAAATTGTGAAGAGAATGCACAAGACAAGTGCTGTAATTGTGGTGGGCAACATCGGGTAACATACAGTGGATGTAACGTAAGAAAGAGAACTGTGGAAATTGAACAAGTGAAAGTTGTAAATAACATAAGCTATGCAGAAGCAATAAAGAAGTTTAAATTTGAGTATCTCAAGAATGCTGAAACCTCTGTGACAAGTAAAAATTTGGTCACAAAAGATGCCATGAATGTGTATTGTGAGGAGATGTTGAATAAAGTTCCATCAAGTGAAACAAGCATGCAAGAAGTAAGACCAAAAAAGTTTGTTCATGCACAACTCTCCACAGCAACAGCAGCACCAAGTCTGACTGTGACAGCAAGTCGTTGTTATCCTGAGAACTGCAAGGCAGTTCAACAATAGGGCTGTGCCAATTCCCTCCGGGTAATGCGAGCACTGACCGCCCTTTCTGAGATGTGGCCAGTCTTCTTTGCCACCAGCTCACCCTCCTTTGCAAAGGAGTTCAGCCACATCCTCTGGATCCCACTGAAAGATGCACGTGGACAGACGTGCCATGAAGATCCCGTAGAGTGGATGAGCCTCTGTCGTGACACCTACAGAAAATCGCCGCATGAAATGGCAGATGTCGAGGCGCACTTCAAGCTCAACCCAGTCTGAAAACATCATCTTCACCCAAGACTGACCATGCTGACAGCAGCAATCTCTGTCCACGTACACCACTTTTGGGGCTGCCTCTCCTGCGTCCCAGTAGCGTTTCATCAGGCCAGCTGCCATGGGGTCCAGTCCATGTCCCTCGGCGGCTGTAAGCACAGAGACGAGGACTTGGCCGTGTTCATTCCCCACATTTGTGCACCAGGCAGCTGTTCCTGAAGCAGCACCTGCGAGTTTCTTTGTGACCTATTGGGAAAAATAAAAGGGTGACAAAAACTATATTCATTGTGAATGCACACATATACATATCAGGCAAATTTCTGGATATAAACAGGACTGTGATACCTTTTTAGTGGAGTCCATCTTGAGAACAGAGCCAAGACAGATGTTATTTTGGCTTTGACCTCATGCAGTCGCCACAGAACATCCCTGGAGTACACGGCTAACAGCCACTTAGGCTTAGGTAGGGCAGGTAAAAGGGGAGGCTCAGCAAATACAGGAGGCTGCACAAGGGAGGACCTTGTGAATGGTTCGCCGGCAGTCAGGTACTGCAGAACACGCTGTGTCCATGCCTCACTGTGCTGTTTCATCAGCTTCTTGTACAGCTGAGTCACACTGTTGCCCAGTGTCCTCTCCCTCATCATCCTCAGCACCCAGTTGTCACATGAGTATCTAAGGAAACAACAATATAATCATGCAAATGCTTTGGTTGTAGAAAAAACACACACAAATAAAAGTGCCTAATAATGAATCATTGTCACTATGAATTACCTGTATGTCAGCAAAGCTGGAAACTGACTGCGGTGGCCCATATCCAGCTGCCCTAAGATGTCCTCGGACCAGGCAGGATACTTCTTTTGGCAGCATTTGCACTCCAGATACAGTACTCAGTCGTAAGGTCATGCCACCCGTCGATGTCCAAAACCTTGCGCACGGTGCGGTAAAATCCTGCTGCTGTTAGTCTGTGCTTACCACAGTCTGGGCGAACACAGACAAGAGGAAATAACCACATCTTCAGTGGCATCCACAAGAAAAGGGGCCGACAGAAGAAGAGGTCGGCTGATTGTTAATTAAAGGGTGCTGAGGAGGATACCACCAAAGCTTCAGCTGGGACACTATAGTTCTGGCTTGCCGGTTCGTGGGTTGGCGTTAAATAGTGTGTTCCGGATCCACTCATGCTGGAAAGGTGGAAGATGATCTTTTCAGTGGCCTCAAAGCTCAGCTGGTGGCTGATGATGTGGAGGATCTGGTGTTTTTGCTGTTTCCGCCAATGGAGACGGACCAGCACAGGCCTCTGAGTAAACAGTAACAAAAACAATATAAGGATGACCATTGGATTTGATAGTACTACGCCATGAATGCAGCCCACAAACAGCCTGCGAAGCAGTAATTTTGGAGGAGTGTTAATATCTGTTATGATTATATTTAGGCATAACAGTGAAGAAAATGGTACTAGTGTTAAGAAGCAAAGAACACAGTGTACACTTTATTGATGTAAGAAAAATGGAATTAGTACAGTTCTTTGAGAATAAGGATCAGATGTGATTGAGTAAGGAAAATGAGGTGTGATGAATTCAGTAATGATGCCCACAGACATGAAGCATGCACACATATACAGTAAGGAAAAACTGTTTTTCTCATCATTAGAACACTGACTCTCCACCATCCTGTCTGCTCAAGGGAAGCTAAAGAGTGGGTGAGTGAAAAGACCAAGCAGTGTGAGAAAGTTATCCAGTGATTGTTTAACAACGGGTAAGTTTGGAAACGCGAATAAATACACTGACACCTTTGGACATCCTTAACCTTTTGAAGAAGTGCACTCAAATCCTGCTTGAGGCATGATGTGACATAATTCTGTATTGTAAACAAAAAATATTTAAAAATGTTGATTGTTTTTTTTTTAAATAATGCTTTACATTGTGTTTTCACAAAACATTCTTATAACATTTGCATTTGTGTCATATGCCACACCTGTATTCAGCTGTGCTTCACATTGTGATGCAGCAAATACCAGCTCCTCATCATCATCTTCAGCAGTGGAAATGGAAGTGCCTGGAGCACAAATGTTAGAACTATTACTGTGAACAATAAACAGAGAAAAGCGCATGTAAGATGGTGCTTACTTACCTGTAGCGAAAAGCTGCCTTTGGGCCAAAGGTTCTGCTGCTGGAGGAGGTAAACTGGACTGCAATAATGGATCCGGAAACAGCAAGTGGACAGGTTCGCCATAACAATAAATTAATACATGTAGAACTGCTGTAGGGAAAATTTAATATTCACACTCCTACTCACAGTGTTTAACTGGTGACACAAGTTTTTTCGCCAGCTGTGAAGGAGACAAATGTTTGCCATGCGCCAACAGCACTTTCACAGTGGCGGTCTGCTGTACACCAGTTCGGATGGCTGCAGGTGGAGGTGAAGAGGTACAGAGACACTGGAGGTTGCAGGTGGACGTGCAGGAAGTACACTCGTGCCAACAGCAGAAGCCTGCCTTTTCAGGACATATGTCTTGAAAATGGCCATGTTGGTGTTGGGCCTGGCATCTGCCTTAACCAGGTACCTAATGAGGGCTTGGGCCTCCCTGCTCCGGTCCTCATAAACATCCTTAATGGACCGGCCCTGGAAGTCACCAAACTCCACCATCAAGCAGCCCTGGTCTCCACATGCTCGGGCTTCTGCTTGCATTTCCTGCTTCCTCTCATACTTCTCCACTTCTTTAGCCATCTCTCTGATATGAGAAGTGTACTGTAGAAAGAGCTGTTTATTTTCTGACAGGGGGGGGGGGGGGTTGTCTGCGTTGTCTCTTTGGAAATGCTGAGCACCAAACACACTGCATTCCCCAGGGAGTTTTCCAGGAGCCATCTAAATCTCTGGCCCTGGTACTTCCCAAACTGAAGTTTGCAGTGAGCCAGTACTAAAAACTGGTCACTGGGGTCTCCACCATTTGTGCTGACAAAAGTACGGGCCTCTGCCAGCACCTCCTCCTTGGGTTTGGCCCTTCCCGACTCAAGGCGCTTCGCCTCCTCCGATGGCGCCATGAGTATGTATTTTTTTCTTCGCACACAATATACACATTGTTGATAGCAATGTAGTTTAATTACTGGACGGTTGATAATTTTAACTTATCTGATCAGTAGCGACATGTTTTGTTCTGTATTTATCATTTAAAAAGTTACAGGTTCACAGATACTTAAGAAAACGTGTGCTATGCATGCTAACGTATACATTGGCACGTTCTATTTTCCAAAAAATACACACTATTTATGAAAAAATAACTATATTCAATTATATTTAAAAATGAAGTAAACCTTAGTGTTACGACCCCGAAGTGGTCTAGGGGTACTGGGGTCGAACATTTAAAAGATAGACATCAAAACGTACACACAAGCAAAGTGCAGACAATCGTGCAATGAAAGTGGTTTATTAAAGTAAGTGCTGAGCAAAGTATACAGGTGGATATGTATAAACAAAGAAAAAAAAAAGAATATGTACAGTATTTACAGTATTTACGGATGAACGAAAAGACATGAGGGGTACGGGAAGAAGGGACGTGGGCGGTGCTAAATCAAAGAAAATAACAAAACCAAAACCCTCTAACTTACCCGTATCCTCTAACCCTGCCTACGAAAATAAAAAGGTGAAAATGAAAAGTCTTCGGCGTCCAAGACGCTCTACTTATGCTGCCCTCTCTAAGAGAAAACCAAAGAAATACATGAGGTGGCACTCGCCCCTAACCTAGTGTGCTAGACAGAGTCAGCCCCTACGTGTTGTAGTGTATATCACGTGACGTTCTTACCTGTCCACTTCTTCCCGGCCACGTAACATATAACGCTCTCAAAGTAATATGTACAGTGAGGGGGAGAGGGAACAAAAGTATGTTACAAATGTAGAGCGTACACAACGGGAACAACAACACAGCCAAAAGTGGGGTACAATATCAAAACGGATTGCAACAAAAATGACTAGCACAAAACAGCAACAACATCGGGCTTGCGAGTGGTCTGACGTGGTCTTTTAAGCGGGAGGGGCTTTTCGGATTGGAGAACTGCAGCGTGATGACGTCAGCGGTAATGATGATTGACAGGTGACAGGACCAATGACCAGGTAACTGGAAAAGTGAAAGTGAGAGAGCGAGAGAGAGAGCGGGGAACACATAAAACAGCACAGGCACGTAACACTTAGCCTTACCTATTGCAAAGATGACAATAATAAACGGTCGTGGCGATTGGTCAAAAGTGAGCCACAGGAGAGAAAATCGATTGGTCAGAAGTAAGCCCCGGAGAAAAAAGTGATTGGTCAAAAGTAAGCCCCAGAAAGAAACGCGATTGGTCAAAAGTAAGCCACAGGAGAGAACGCGATTGGCTCATGTGGGCTTACTTTGGCTCAATCGGTGGGATGCAGTAGGTGCAAGCAAGAGGTAGCGGGATCGATGCCCACATTCTCCAAGCGGGCTCCTGCCCTTTTACGCTCACTTCCCCAAGGAGACAGACTGCGCATTTTACAGTGCGAAGCGTGCTCTCGCTGCGTGAGCCTTTAGGGCCCACTGCTGTCAAAAGTATTTCTCGGAATGGGCCCTGCGCACATTTGTGGCAAAAGAAGGTCCCACCGAGATTTGAACTCGGATCGCTGGATTCAAAGCCCAGAATGCTAACCATTACACCATGGAGCCTTAACTAGAGTGGGAGGACCGCAAAGAAGTCGCTTACGGCTCACCAGCAACAAAAACAAAGCGGGGCCTTTTTTTATTTTCTTTTTCTGCCGCAAGAAGGCATGCAGGTTCCACCAAGATTTGAACTCAGATCGCTGGATTCAGAGTCCAGAGTGCTAACCATTACACCATGGAACCACAACCACCTCTTTAATAGCTGACCTGGAGGCAGATAGCGTTGCGTCTATGGGGGTCCAGTTAGTGTGAGGGGTTGTATCCCAGTGAGTTTTGGTCACTGGCCACCCTATCGATGCTTGCATTCTCCAAGCGGGCTCCTGCCCTTTTACGCTCACGTCCCCAAGGAGACAGACTGCACTTTTTACGATGCAAAGCGTACTTTCGCTGCGTGAGCCTTTGGGGCCCACTGCTGGTAAAAGTATTTCTCGGAACGGGCCCTGCGCACATTCGTGGCAAAAGCAGATCCCACCAAGATTTGAACTCAGATCGCTGAATTCAGAGTCCAGAGTGCTAACCGTTACACCATGGAACCAGCATCACTTGAGCGTCACTGTTCACATGGCTTTGAATCCAAGGAGCATCCAGAAATCAGCATCTGCTGCCGCAAGAAGGCACGCAGGTTCTACCGAGACTTGCACTCAGCTAACCATTATGCTATGGAACCACCACTCTCTCACTGGCAGCTGTGACTATGGAGAACCAGTTAGAGCAAGGGGTTGGATCCCAGTGAATGTTGGTCACTGATCCCCCTTGACCAGAAGTCAAAGACAGAGAGCATCTGCAGACACCCAGGACTGAGCTAGGGACCTTTAGATCTTCAGTCTAACACAGTCCCAACTGAGCTACTTCATGCACATCTACCAGCGTAAAGTATGTTGATTTCTAAGAAACTGGTTTGTGTCTCCATTAGCCTGATCTATACTGCCCTCCAAAGGCAAAGTGCAGTAACTACACCAACACTGAAACTGAGAAAAATGCCTTTATAATTTCTACACCAGCTAGTCAAACATGTTAACGCTCTCGTTTCTCTGAAACAGGACAAAATTGAACCAGGAGACTTTGCCACAAAACAAAACAGTTGTCACAAAGTGACATTTTATCCCTAAATTCAATTTTGACCAAATGTGTAGTTACTGCGCTTTGCCTTTGGAGGACAGTATAGTTTGTGAAGGTAAGTCATCTCAGTCATAATGAAAGAATAAAGCTTATTTCAGAAATGAAAACAAATCAAGTCATGCCCACAGGAATCTTTTTCCAGTTATGCCTGTTCAGTTCCAATTTGCATGAACAGGGAACGAATGAAAAGTCCATGCCTATATCCTAAGAACGAAAAAAACATTTGGTTGGTTAGCCACTGAATTTGTAAAATTGTCTACTGCTTTATCTGTAAACTAAATTACCTTTTAGAAACAATTGTTTGATAATATATTTTTCATGACCCCACTCTCCACTGATAATGAATTGTCATCCATAGATTTTTCATCGTTCTTTAACCTCTTATGTCAAAACGGTTTGTATTTATGAACTAATAACGTGCGAAATAGACATTTTTTACATCCAAATTACATGGAGTTACTTGTAGTGTAGCAATTAATTATAGTGTGTAGAAACAGTTTATCCGTAACATAGTTGACAAATTTACCAGGTCAAATATCCTTTTCTTTTTAATAATAATAATAAAATAAAATAAAAACATTTAATGATTACGTTTGGCAACTTGCAAATTTGTTACACCAATTAAATATATTAACTGAAACCAAAAGTAATCTTACTGGGAAAGCATATTGTTTTTGTACTTTTTGTTGATGTGAACTGTACCCCTAATTATAAAATAAAGTCATATGTCCATTTTGAAAATTATGTATATTTAATGGCACAAATGCCAACTGGTTAGCAGCAATGGATGAAATCAGACCATTGGCCTGACTATGCAAATGGAAAATGCTGGTTGGCATGTAGCACTCAAACAGAACCACAGAAAGAGAAGCTCTTATTTATTTTCCAATATACACAGCACAAACCCCACACTCAACTATCTAAGACATTAAAAAACAGATAGACTGAAGCATAGAAAGATATGCATGCATATATTTGGACCTTATGTGATTCTAAACCTTCACTCCTCATTATATCCCCATTGGGCTTACAGTTTTTTCAGGATGTATTCATGAGATCTTATAGATGCTTGACTGAAGTCTTACAGTGTATTCCAGTAAGATAAATATAATGTTATTACACAGAACTTTAAGACATCTCTTACCATGAAGGAAACAGCGGAGATTTATAATGCACAGATAATACACGTATATTAAAGAAAAAACTGATTTAGTCAAACCAGTTGTGGTTGCCGTTGAGGCAGGGGACTAGTTCACCACAGATGTCTAACCAAAGACATGAAGACACAGCCAGCTTTAAATTCTTTCAATGCATTTTCTTTTCTTTGTGCATGTGTGTGTGGTTTTGTTCATATATTACACGCACACAACACCAAACATGAAGAGCATCAAGTTCCCTTTCTTTCACCCACACATGCAGGTCTATTTGTACAAACGCTAATCACCGCCATACACTGGAAATGGCCGAAGTGTAGCGTTGCTGTGTTAACAGCACATTCAAATGTTGGCAGATCGCCCAGGGCCCAGTTTTTCAAAAGTAATCCAGTGGGATTTTGGATCACGGATTGGATCAAATCTTGGAAATGGGTTTTTCAAAAGTAAAAGAGGGATTTTGAATTAAGATCAGACCATGTAAACCAATCTTACATTTGATTTGGATCAAACCTGCCCTTTGGGTCATTCAAAACTTTGAACTCAGATTGGGATCTATTTGAAAAAACAGGATTATCATGATCCCATCAGAAGGGTGGATTCAGTTTTTTTTTTTAACCAAATAAACCAAATAAAAATAAAAAAAGTTTTATTTTTTAAGTGAATGATCACAAACTTAATGGTTACTGATGATATATAAATTCCTTCATATTTGAAGCCTATATGAAGCATGTCACATCTAATGAAATATGGTAAAAAAAAACAACAACAAAATAATATCAAAACTATCAGATGTCAAATAAATGGATGGAAAATCAAAGATGGAAAGTGCTGGTATCTGTCCTGTAAATGATTTTTGACTTTTTGACTTGATATCTAACATTAGAACAAACTAAAAAATGTAAAATGTTTGTTTATTGCAGTGTTTCTGTTTCTTACAATTAAAACAAACAATGGCTATTTGTGGCCACTGGTATTTAGCCTACCTGTTGTTCTTTGCTAAGCCAGTAGGCTACACTGTTGGTTCCATTTAAGGCTCTGGGAAACTGGATTTGGTTATCCTAAAATTGGTATTTGGATCACAGTGATCCAACCCAATGTTCCTTTAAAAACTGTCATAAAAGTAAAATAGATCAGTTAATCCTGGATAGCAAAACATGGGATTTCCAAATCCGGACCAATTTGATCCAGATTACATTTTTTGAAAAACTGGGCCCAGAACTTCAAAATAAAAGTCAATTTTCAGCGGGCCTTTTTTTTTTAAAACACATTTTCCCCTGGTTTCACAGACGAGGCTTAAGCCTAGTCCCAGACTAAAATGTAAGTCTGAGCTGTTCAACTAAAAAAGAAAGTGTATGACGATGAAGCCCGCTGAAGTCCGCCAGAATAGGCCATTTCGCCCCAAGATCCTCAGATCCTGGCCATTACAGGGTGGTCTCCATTTAGACAATGTGGGCCCCAGTTGCCTTTGTAAGAAATGAAGATAAGCATTGCAGAGGACTGATGGTTACAGTCTTTTGGGCTTGACACCAAGCAGGGAAAGCGGGAAAGGCTAGACTGGAAGAAATGAGGCAGAAAAGTTTTCATCAACCTCCAGCAGGAGGTGTTGACTAACAAGAAGCAGAACAGCATCGCTGTTCATCAAACTGAAAAGATCCCGTTGCATAAGTATTCATACCCTTTTCTGGGACACTCGAAATTTATCTCAGGAGCATTCATATTGCTTCTAGATGTTCCTACACTTGGAGTGGAGTTAAACTGTGGCAAATTCATTTGAATGAGTCTGATTTAGAAAGACACACACCTCTCAGAAAAGGTCTAACAGCTGAAAATGCAGATCAGAGCAAAAACCAAGATAACTGCCTGTAGAGCTCAGAGACAGACTTGCGTTAAGGCGATGATCTAGAGAAGAGTTCAGAAACAAATCTGCTGCATTGAAGGTTGACAGAAGCATTCTCCATAATGGAAGACGATTGGAACAACTAGGACTCTAGAAAATGTCTGCCAGAGATGGAGAGGTGAAAAGGTGAGGCAAAGAATGGCAGATAATTGCCAAATGCAGATGTGCAAAGATGCTCACATCAGACCCAAAAAGACTTGAGGCTGTAAAGGTGCTTCAACTATGGACTGAGTTAAGGGTATGAATATTTATGCAATCTACTCATTTCAGTGTTTTATTTTTAATAAATTTGTCAAATTTGCAAATCTGGTTTTTGCTTTGTCATTATTATGGTGTATGGAGTGTAGATTGATGTGGGGAAAAACTCATTTAAATCAGTTTTTGCAAGGCACTGTATATGATTCCTTTATGGTGTTTTTAATATTTATAGAACTGCACCTGAAATTCTAAAAGAAAAACACTCTTCATCTGCTCTGTCAGAAAAATCTTTGGTAACACTTTACTTTAAGACTTAAACAAATCTGCAAATATTATAATGCATTTTAATTTGTCATGTGTAGTAACAAAAAAAGCTTTAAATAAATCATTACCAAATCTTTCTCTAACCCAGGAGTAAATGATAACAGAATTATCAATTTAAAGTTGAGCCATGGTCAAAGCAATGGAATCCTCTGAAAACAGTTAAAACAGTGATGCTTCTAACAAAATAAAAAGATATTTTGTATACCAACCTTGTGCTATTTAAACCTTTTTAAGTGTTGCTTAGGTGTCCAAATACAGACAATTACATATATTAAGTGATTTTATTTAACATGTACATTATGTACAGGCCAAGAACTCCACTGTAGTGCAGGATATACTAATCCCAAAAAATATCTCTCTCTCTAAAAAAAAAAAAAAAATTAAAAAACTTGAGTAGGGCTATTACCAAAACCTGCTATTATTCACTTTTACCACATCCTTCCACTCATCTCTCTCATTCTCACTCTTTCAAAACGCTAGACAGCACACAGAAACAGTGCATAGACAAGGAAAGATTGAAAGTTTAATACACTTTACAGTTACAAATGTTTTAAAAGTACAAATCATTGGCATCAATATTGAGCAGTACTCCATTACGATAATACAGTAAATACCTATGATGCACTGCATCGATACAAGAAATGGCTCAAACAGCGTATACACGTCTTACAAAAAGGCTAAACAGTATGTATATGCCTATGGTTATACATTTGTTCAAAGAAAACCCTGAAATACAATGTAAACACATTTATTAGAAAGGGAAATTTGAAGCAAATCTCATTTTGGTTTAAAAAAGAAAAATAATTAAATCCAACTTCAGTCTTAAGACTAGTAGACTACAATTGGCAAGACATTGGTTTTAAAGAGTCAAGCCCTTGAAATTTGTTTTGCATATTCACTATTACTAAGGCCAATGATACCAATGTTTGTGTTACAAACGTATTTTAGGAGTTGGAAAAACAGGGCATTTTTAATATACAGAATGTAAACCCAATATTGTTGCTATCCTGAGTTGTTTTAAGTTGGTACCTTTTCACACTGTGTTCATTTCCAAGATACTGTCAGAAAGACGCTCTGTCCAAAATAAATAAACAAATGCAAACCACGACTTCTGCAGAAAGCATTCAGAAGCCAAGGAGGTAGCTATAAACTCTTTATTCCTGTGTCAGAAAGAGCAGGGATAATTCAGATCTTCATACTGCTATTACTTATTGTACACTAAGTGCTGTATATCCCCTATATCCCACGTTGCAATTCGATTGCCTGAAATTAAATGTAATTTTGACTCATTTTTTAATCTGATTATCTAAACTCGTTTTTTACAGAAAATGTAATCATAAAGGCAAAATGTGTGTGCAGTATAAAGCACAAAGCACACAAGCGTTCCACTCCGAACACAGTTGGTTTATGAGAATCATGTGCCTGTCTGTATGGTCTGTATAGTTGGTTCCATGTTGCCATTCAGCCAAGAAACAAAAAAAACAACAACAATCAGCATAACTGTGATTAAGAATTTCCCAGGTTTACGCTGATTCTAAATTTAACTAGTAAACTATTATTTTTTGCACTTTACATTTAACAGTAGCATATATTTGTGAGTAAATGCATTTATCTGCGTATTTACAATAATCTTATTATAGCTGTACATAACTCACCACACCATGCCTAAATACACACATCAGTACTCACACATTCAACCTTATGAAAACAGCACAAAAAGTTTAAGTGTGAGATTGAAGAACGTGTTGCACTCTGTACTACAATTATCCCTGCTAACTGTATGCATTTTCAGAGGTTTAGAGAGACCAATTTATTATCTATTGTGATTAAAAAGTATGTACGCGTGTGTGTGGTGTATATATATGTGACCCTGGACCACAAAACCAGTCATAAGTGTAAATTTGTCGAAATTGAGATTCTTACGTCATCTGAAAGCTGAGTAAATAAGCTTTTCATTAAGATATTGTTTGTTAAAATAGGACAATGTTTGTCTGAGATACAACTATTTGAAAACTTGGAATCTGAGGGTGCAAAAAAATCTAAATATTGAGAAAATCGCCTTTAAAGTTGTCCAAATGAAGTTCTCAGCAATGCATATTACTAATCAAAAATCAAGTTTTGATATATTTATGGTAGGAAATTTACTAAATATCTTCATGGAACATGATCTTTACTTAATATGCTCATGATTTTTGGCTTTAAAGAAAAATTGATAATTTTGACCCATACAATGTATTTTTGGCTATTGCTACAAATATACCCGTGCTACTTAAGACTGGTTTTGTGATCCAGGGTCACACATATCCTTTGCTTCTGACTATTAATATAGCAAATCCTAATTTTCACTGTTGCAACCACGATCAGTAGGAAATATCGCTTTTAAACACATTCGAGTACACAATGCCACCGTTACTGTGCAATCCTCTATATATTTTTGAAAATGTCACAGCATGTAAAGGGCTACCACAGAAACATCTCAACTGAATTTATTCTTTGACCCACCATCTCATATTGGCATTTTCATCAATACAGGAAGTCTGTGCAAGCAACACCGCAGGCAAAATCACATGACGCACTGCCTTTTACTATAAATGTTTTATACTTTTTGAAACTTGAATTTCATCCGTCTTCACCACACAATTCAGAAAGCAGATACAGATATAGAACAAAACCAAACACTATTTGTTAAAATCAAATAATTGTTCATTTCCTTTTTTTATTTGTAAGTTATAACTTAACAAATATATATATATATATTTTTTTTTTTCCAAACGTACATTTCCTTAAGTATTGGTAAACAAATCTCTGCACACCTTTGAAAGCCAGTCAGCACCAGAATAAAGAGTTTAACCAATGGTTCTACATGAGAACCTTCCAGAAACCATTCCAAATGTTATGGACAAATGACAAAGGGACTATGAAATTGCTGTCACAAATCAAGACTGAGATTTCCAAGGAATTTGTATGTATGTTAACAATACCATTTAATCCAAAGCTTTTGGTATCGTTTAAGAATTAAGCACTAAATGTTAACAGAATAATCATTTTCACTAAAAACCAAAGAAAAAAATAGATTATGGAAAACCACCATCTTCCGACAAACTTTATCCGCAAACATCTGGCCTTTTGTTCAAAACAGTTTTTGTGTTTTTTTTTTCCTTTAACATCTGGATGGCAGTGAATGGAAACAAACACAACAATAAAATTGGAGTCAAGTCACACATTCATGTCATTTAATAGAGATTACTTTCATACAGGTTCCAACATTGAAAAGAATAAAAAATAAATGTGTATAATTTGGACCACAGCCTCGTAGTGACGTGTAATCGGTCTCCTATAGGGTTTTTATTTGTAAAATGACCATTTAATATATCAAAATTCTCTGATTTCAATTCCTCCCCTGAGTACTTTTAATGTTGTAATAGAAAGGGGTTTACAAAAAACAAAAGCTTTGCGATATTTACAGGATGGCAGCATTAAACATCAGACATTTACAAAGCGTCCACCGACAATGCATAGCTTAGAATAGCTGTATATGCCATGTAGGTGAATCTGACGGTAAACAGCAATGTTTTAACATGTACAGCTTCCAACATTCCCAACCCAAAAGATTTAGAAACAAATTAAAAAAGTAAAACATTGACACTAAATCCATGAAGGCACCACAGAAAACATTTGAAGCGATAAAGACGCTCTTAAACATACTGACTGGATGATCTGTTGAGTAGACTTAGTGTCCCAAAAGAGGTTAAATGTTAAAAAAAGACATTTCAAACACAAACTAAAATGTGATTAACAGTTAAATAGCTCTTCTTATGGAAGTACAAAGCAACTGAGATGTGGCAACAACTAATATGTAGACTCTCATGAATGTGAAATCTCTTCGTACCTTCGTTGAAAAGAAATAATATTTAATGTTTAAGATGCTAATGCCAAAATTCATAATCTCATTAAATGTCACCAAATCTAAACGTCATGTGTATTAAACCAGGCCACAGCCACTGTGGCAAGAACTTGCATTTTAAATATAAGAGAAACATGCCTGTGGACTTTTAGTTCAGGAAAAGAAAACAAATTAAAGTAGACGTGTTGTTTTTTAAAAAAATGAGCTAAAACACTGTCCAATCTCTATCCAGCTCCCACAATAGTTACCCATGAAGAGCCTGTGGCAATCTTCTCGTCTCTTTTCGAACTCTCATTAAACAGAATCGCTCCATTGGAATAGTAGTGACCCCATTCCCACCTGGGTTCTTTACACTGCAGTGCCTCCAAGTGGCAGGATGCTGGAGCTACTCAGTATTCCTGGCCAGACTGGGGGTGTGGCAGGACTCCAGTGGAAAAACAGGACAGTCAGTCATTGGTTACTGCTGGATGATTGACACTCAGACCCTACTAGTAGGATGCACATGGTAGGTGCAGTTCTGGATGTCATTTCCATCACTGACACCCTCAGAACAGACACTATTTTCCCTCCGCAGGGCTAAGAAAGAAAGAGAGAGATGAGTTATTTCACAACATATTTCACTCCGCTGTCAAAAGAAAGATCAGAAATGATAATATCCGTTAAGAAAATGAGGGGCCAACATTCCTGTGACCCTACAGAGGATATGCAGTTTGGAGAATCAATGGATGAATGAAAAAAGAAAATAAAGACTATTTTAAGAATTTTAAGCATATTTTTGAAACAAAACAAAAAAAATCCATATTGCTGTAAAAATGAATTGAAATGTTTACACATTATGGCAGTATATGTTGTAACTGTATTTAACTTTTGCTGATTTAAAAAAAAAAAAAGTTTTGACAGGACGGTTTTCGGTTCTGTATTCCTCTAATGTCTATAGTAATTTAAATAATGTGTTTTTTTACATTACAGTAATGAAACGTTAGGGGGAAAATGTTCTTAATTAAAAACAATATTTAAAGGGGTCATATGATGTTTTCTAAAAAGAGCATTATTTTGTGTATTTGTTGTAATGCAATGTGTTTATACAGTTTGAGGTTCAAAAAACATTATTTCCACATAATGCACATTATTGTTGCTCCTCTCTGCACCGCCTTTCTGAAACGCTTTGTTTGTTTTTTTACAAAACTCTTTGTTGATGGAATCCGAGGTGTTCTCTGATTGGCCAGCTATCCGGTGCATTGTGATTGGCCGAATACCTTAAGCGTGTGATGGAAAGGGTACGCCCAAGCGGCAACCTCCCGCTCTCTCTATTGAAACCAACCCGGAAGTGACTTAAACTGCAATTCATCGACTAGCTGCAGAAGAGAGTCAATCCCATTGACTCCCCATTAGGGCTGGGCGGTATGACGGTATATATCGTTACGGCGGAATGAAATGTGTACCGTAAAATATTTTTTTATTCCGTGTAAATAATGTAAATAAGTGGGCGTGGCCAACTGACGTGCAGCACGCGTGAGGCTGAGACTGGTCAAACCGTTGAATGCAAGACTGAAGGATACGCTGGGAGGTTGTAAAAACATGGAAAAGGAGAAACAAGTCCATTTCTTTTCTTAAATATTCAAGCTTATTTATTATATAAAGCCCTCTTGTACATTTTCTGGAATAACTACCTATATAAAAAACTATATCGTGAAAGATATCATTACCGTGAAATAAAATTTTGGTCATACCGCCCAGCCCTACTCCCCATGTTAAAATGCCCAACTTTACAGCAGAAAAAGTATGTTTACAGCCTAGTACAAATATAGCTAGTTTTGCCCTTTATGTCAACTGTGCGGGGGGTGAATTTTTTTTATAACTCATCCGTTTAAGTTATATTAAGCCTGCATAATTAAGGGCGTGGCCACTTGAGTGACAGGGGGATTGCCGCTGCGGTCACCACTGTGACACCCACGACCAGCCTTTTTGCCCATTTTTGATTATCTGGGAATGACGCGCGGTGACGCGATTCCAAGATGGCGACGGCCAACTCCCGCCCACTATAGCCTTCAAAATAGCTCTTCAGAATCCTACGGGTAAAGTCACGGACACTACGTCCACATCTTTTACAGTCTATGGTTACGCCCCTTACCATGCCGTTTCTCAGCACGACGAGACAGAAACAATAAAACCCATTATAAACAAGGCATTTGTTACGTCCAGTGGGGACATAACTACTGATTATAATGACTCATACGGTCTGTTTACGTGTTGCATTGCGCCGCGTAAACATAACACCATGTCTGCATTTGCGATCGTAGAACAAGAAACAACAAGCACTATTCTACACTGCTCAAAACTCACGTTTAAATAGTCAGTACTGAATTCTTTAAATATGAAAACGTACTTACAGGCTGTGAGTCAGACTGTCCTTGCAACACTGGAATTGCCCCACTTTATAGCCTTAACCCTTTGTGTACAGCTGGCGTTGTAAGCTGCTCTCCCAGGTTCAGGAAACAGTCCTCCGTGAAATGCGCATTACCCACTCCAATATTTGCGTTGTACTGTTCCAGAACAGTGTTGTAAATATAGCTTAACCACTGATTTCTAGTTGTCTCCTCATTTGAAAGGACAAACAAAAAGTGCTTTTGCTTTGGCAATGAAACACACTTCGTCTCCACAACATGGCAGCTACAACAATACTACAGCAGATACAAGTTAGGCCTTCTTTCTTTCCATATACATATGGGCGGTGTTATGCTAATCTACTCAGCCTGTGGCGTGTTTGAACGAGGCGTTTTAGGGAGGCGTGGCTGAGTCTTACCTTTTATAACACATCTCTTTTTGGTTTTGAGACTTTAAGACACTCCAAAGGCAAAGGAAAACAAGAAACCACATCATATGACCCATTTAAAAAAACTTCTAAAATTCTATTTTCTTCATTATTATGGGGTGAAATCTGACCTGGTTTGACTTAAAGCTGGTCTAATATTATAAATATACCATATGTGTAGACAGATTTCAGGCAGTGTAAATATTTGGTTTGCTTCAGTATGACTGTCAGTTAACGGTAGTGTCTGTCTCCGTGGGAAATGTAAATGTGATATGTTTAGATACTAACAGCTCTCTTCCTCGTCCCCCTCGGGCAGCAGCAGATGCCCATGGCATGGGCTGGGCAGGGTGGTCTGCGTTTGGCCCTCCTGACTGGTTCCCAACTGCAGCCTGCGCATGTGACGCACTACTGCTGTGGCATTAAATGCTTGCTGTGTATGATAGGAAGAGAAAGATAGCCACTAAAAACCAGAAAACGTGGTTCATCTACAATACTTCACTCATTTTTACTTCACTCAGATGAGGCTCATTCACGGTTGTATATGAAAGCATTTACCTTCCACTTGCTTTTGGCAAAGTTCTTCTTAATTTGGGCACTGACAGATTCATGGATATTCTTATCCAACGCTGTGTCTCCAGCAATCCTGAAGTACAAAACAGACATTCAAGTTTCCTTTGTTAAGTTTCCAATGTCTCATCTGGAAGCAACATATCTTTCTGAGGAGCCGATCTGCTGTTTTAAAGCCACATTTCATCCAAAACGCAGAGCTCTGTCATCATCTATTCCCACGTTTTTCCGAAGCAGTAAGACTTACTTTCTCCCTACATTTTAAGTCATGCAAACATTTATGTTAACTATGTTATCAAGAACTGTCCAGAATATAATCCACAGGCAATCTTCCCCTCAGCCGCAGCTCTCAAATGTCTCTTCTCCATAGTCAAACATCATGTGACATGATCACACGTGGTCACAACACCAAACATGTGAAAACCAATAGCATTTGATATCACTGATGACAGGCCTAGTACAACATATTTTAATGGGTATATTAAAGCATCATTTTACTGAATGGGAAATAGTGTTCCACAAAAGTTATATGGGTTTGAAATGACATGATGGTAAATGAATGCTGGAAAGAATTTCGCAAACTGTTCTTGGACCCGTAGATATGTTATGTTTGAAAGGTTGAAAGGTGATGGTTCATGACAATGTCTGATTGCCTTTTCAAGCAGCCAAACCACAACATATGGTACTATGTTGTGGTTTGGCTGCTTGAAAAGGCAATCAGACATTGTAACTGTAATGGTTACAGTAATAAATATGTGTATGTGTGCTGTAATTGTTTAAATTGTTGTATGGCAGACAATAAAACTCCAAGTATTAAAGTGCTATACGTAAAATGTTCTGTGTAATTGTTAAAGACCAGTCTCAGTGTGGTGTCTGAACTCATACCATGGGTGCTGAAGAGCCTGTTCACACGTGTAACGCTGGCTGGGATCTTTTTCCATTAAATGCACAATAAAATCTTTGGCTGAGAAAAGAGCAGAGTGTGAAAGTTCAAACGATGACATAAGTGTTTCCATAATGTCATTGAGAAACTCTCAGAGAAAGAAACGAAGGGGAAATAACTTGGCCTCAGTTTTCCTTTTTTTATAGGAAAGAGATTTGCCAGACATAAATGTAATATTTTCATTGACTCCCCAAATACACTTGACAACCATTACATTTTGATAAATGAAAGAATGGAACCAGATCTGACTTAGGAAAATTCAAGGAAACATTAGACAAAGTGAGTGCCTTACCTGAGTCAGAGATATCATCCCAGTACGGTGAATCGAACTCATACTCTGCCTTCAGGATCTGCTCAAAGAGCTTGGCATCATTCTCATCGTAAAATGGTGGATAGCCACATAAACTGAGAAGAGACAAACAGATGGTGAGCCCAGATGAATTCAGTTCAGGTAAAACATTAGAAAATGTAAATGAAGCAGAGAGGAGAGAAAGCAAAAGATGTAAGTATACACATGCATAAGCAGCAGCAATGCTCTCACTCACAGAATGTAAGCGATGACCCCGATTGACCAGCAGTCCACTGCTTTACTGTACGGCTTCTGTGCCAGAACCTCAGGTGCTAAAGATAACAGTAAACAGGATCAATGGGATCGTTTCCATTCATCAGCCATTTCATTTATTATTTCAGCCCTTTCTAGCGAAAAACTTTAGAACTGACCATTTAAGCTGATTATATGGTGTGATATATTATATCAAAGTACATTTACATTTAGACATTTAGCAGATGCATTTATCCAAAGTGACTTACAAAAGAGGACAACGGAAGTATTCAAATCAACAAAAGAGCAATAACATGCAAGTGCTATGACAAGTCTCATTTAGGCTAACACAGTACACGCATCAAGGTTTTTTTAAATTATACAATAAATAAAAAGAAAATAGATAGAATAAAAAAGAAAAGGCAAGCTAGTGTTAGAGGCCTAAAAATAGCCAGAATACAAAAAACAGAGAAGCTAGTGTTCGTTTTTTTTTTTTTTTAAGAAAACAAGCAGGAAGTAAATGAATAGAGCATAAGTCTAAAAGGGCGAGTTAAAGTTTAAAGAATAGAATTAGAATGGAGGGTGCTAGAGTTAGAGGGTCAAATAAAGATGGAAGAGATGTGTTTTCAGCCGATTCTTGAAGATGGCTGAAAGGACTCAGCTGTTCGGATTGGGTTGGGCAGCCGCATTCTGGATTAATTGTAAAGGTTTGATAGAACTGGCTGGAAGACCTGCCAAAAGAGCACTGCAAATAGTCCAGCCTGGACAGAACAAGAGCTTGAACAAGGAGCCGTGAAGCATGTTCTGAAAGAAAGGGCCTGATCTTCCTGATGTTGAAAAAAGCAAATCTGCAGGACTGGGCAGTTTTAACAATATGGTCTGAGAAAGTCAGCTGTTCATCAATTACAACTCCAAGGTTTTTGAAGGAGTTATGGTTGATGTGCCTAACTGGATGGTAAAATTGTGATGAAACGATGGGTTTGATGGAACCACAAGCGGTTCTGTCTTGGTAAGGTTGAGTTGAAGATGATGGTCCTTCAAGAAATGTCTGTTAGACAAGCTGAGATGCGAGCAGCTATCGTCGGACAATCAGGATGGAATCAGTGTTGTTTTCGTCAACGATGACGATGACGAAATCATTTCATTGACGCCACTTTTTTTCATGACGATAACGAGACGATGACGAGATAAAAATGGCTCGTTGATGACTAAAACATGACGAGACGTGTGTGAGTTTTTATTGACGAGACGAGAATAGACGAAAATGTTAGTGGGTGGTCCGTCAGACGTTTAAAATGCATGACATTTCCGCTTATTGTGCATGCCAATCAAAACTTAAAAAGTATCTGACCCTATGGCAAGCCGTTTTAGCATTAAATACTCTTTGCTATACTAGTATGGCAAGCCGTTTTAGCATTCCATCCTTGTTTGTCTTTTATGTTTTAAAACATTCCTTCATTATTGTAATTATTGGTGAAAATAGTCGATCCGGAAGCTCACAGTGTGTTGAACTATAGATCTGCTATTTTCAGAACTTATAAGTGACACTACCCAACAGCAAAATACTCACTGACCTACATTAATTTGTTAAAAGACTACTTTTTTTTCCTTTTTTTGACTAAAACTAGACTAAAACCTTTTTGACTTTTCGTCGACTAAAATTGGACTAAAACTATCACATATACAAGTGACTAAAATTTGACTAAAACTAAGAAGCATTTTAGTCCAAAAGACTAAGACTAAGACTAAATCTAAGATGGTTGTCAAAAACAACACTGGATGGAATGAGAGGTAGAGTAGTGTGTCATCAGCATAGCAGTGATATGAAAAGCCATGTTTCTGAATGACAGAACCTAGTGATGCCATGTAGACAGAGAAGAGAAGTGGTCCAATGACTGAGCCCTGAGGTACTCCAGTAGCTAGATGTTGCGACTTGGATACTGCACCTCTCCAAGATACCTTAAAGAACCTGTCTGAGAGGTAAGACTCAAAATAATCTAATAAATAATAAATTGTTAATTATTAATTAATTACGAAGGAATTTATCGACTGATAGCCTTAGTTTGGGCTGGAAACTAAAACAGAGTAAGCTCAAACCCAAGAAAGGATCATCATCAAATAATATAATTAATTGTAACAAATTCCAATAGCCTCAAAAATAAAAAACCTGAACCAAAAATAAACAACCTGTAATATTCAGGGGTTATCCCTGTCCTTACAACTATGCAAACTCTAATGTTAGAGGAAAAAACTGGGAACAGTTAATATGAGAATATTAGTTGTAGATGCAACCAGTTGCTTGATCTTCGCCTTTTAGCCACCCATGAATAAGCGGCAAATATACTCATACCAAAGGTTCACTTTTTTCTTTTTCTGTATAAATAACCCACATATCATCTTCCTGACACACATACAGGATATTCTTCAGAATTGGGTGCCCAAGGAACAAGTTTCAACTAGTCATTTCTAAAGCTTTAGTGAGTGCTACACTAGAAATCTTTAAAGAGATAATAAAAAGAGATACCTGGAAACAGAAAGGGTAAACCTGAAGAACAATATAAAATCTAAATGTTAGACTGTGTTAACACCTGGATTTGAATCACATGTCAGAAAGAGCACTGCACTGATATTCTTAGTTGGTTACCCTCTTCAATTTAGTTCAACGGTGATCCTGAGGCTGAGGTTTCCTACAGATATATACTGCCCTCCAAAGGCAAAGCGCAGTAACTACGCCAACACTGAAACAGAAAAATGCCTTTAAAGATGTTGACACTCTTGTTTCTCTGGGACAAAATTGAACCAGGAGACTGGCCTTAACTCAGTTTTGACCAAATGTGTAGTTACTGTGTTTTGCCTTTGGAGGGCAGTATACAATACAGTGCTTTTGCACTTTGAATATGGAGATGTGTCTTACCTACATATCCAGGCGTGCCACACGCTGTGCTCATCACACTACCCGAACCCTCAATCTTTGACAGGCCAAAATCACTGATCATGATTTTGGAGTCTTCATCCATGCTGTAGTACAGCAGGTTCTCTGGCTGTGTTAGAAACAGACACACAAACAAACAGGTGAGTAACCCTTTTGTGTGTGTGGAATACATACAACCAGAAAAGCCAGTACAGTATGTACATTTACTGTGACACTGGGTTATGGGAACCAAACATATACACACACATTCAAGAATCACACGGAACACAGTAAAACATTGCATAAACAATAACGCAACTCACATTAACTGTAAAGGAAAGTGACAGTAATAATATGACGAAAGATTTCTATTTTAAATAATGCTGTTCAGGGCCCGTATTCACAAAACATTGTATCTTAGCACTAAGAGTTCTCCTAAATAGCAGTACACGTTTTTAGCTAAGAGTTTTCTCTTAAAACCAATTCACAAAGCTGCTGAGACCAACTTTTACTCAGGAATAGAGAGAAGTCTTAAGATAAGAGTAAGGGCGCGGTTGACCTTGTTGCTATGGATGATGTCAGCTTGCTCATTAACTATGAATACTGTGATTGGCTGATAGGGGAGGAGTCTCTGTCAGAGATTTATTCATAAAATATATTATGTTGCCATATTCAAATAATATGGTTTAAAAATAAAGATGTTGCCAGTAATGTCAATTAGTGTCACTTATTAAACAAGTATGTGTTCAGCTAATTGTCATGTGTGCTTCTCGTAAACAATTAGCTGATATGCATATAAACAATATTTTAATTGACCGTAGAATAATCACGGCTGATGGTATGACATGCAAATGTGAAAGAAAACCGAACTAGACTCAAGAACAGCTTCTTACCAAACCTGTTAATGAAAACAAGGATATGATCAAAGGAAAATTTGGAGTATAAATAACCTAATTAAAAATGTGTGGGAAAACATATGCGTGCCAATAAATGCAACACGTTCCTAAAATATTACGTTCCGAGACAGATTGCCGGCACCAGCCATTTAAGCCATGCTAAAAAAAAAACTAAAAAAAAAACCTTAACAAAAATTAAATGTTTTTACTGGTTATAACAGAAATAGTATTGGTTTAATGGTAACTGTAATGGTGCCTGTTAATGCCTACTATTGGTGGCTTGTTAAAACAACTAAATCCTATTGGAATATGTCCCAAAAAAACTGTACAGGAAACCATTTATTAATGATATTAATGGTTAAAAGTTGATGGTTTGTCATATTTGTAATGGTATTTGTAGTGGAAACATTTATAATTTCTGTGATGATTGTTGTTGTTTTTTTCAGCAGAGAGGATAGGCCTAGTCTGTGATTTGGTCTTAGTGACTCCTTAGTGAAATCCTCTTCACTACTCCTAATGTTTCACAGATTTAGGAGCTCGTTTTAGTGCTAAAATGCTTTATGAAATACTCTTAAAGCAAAACATTTAGGAGTCCTAAATTTAGGATTGACACGCCCATTATTTTAAGATTTTCTCCTTAATTGGCAAGTTATGAGCTACTTTTAGCCTTAAGATGTTTTGTGAATACGGGCCCTGAACAGCAATTGGGTTTGTCCTCAAACTCACACCTCCCATATGAGAACCAGGGCTCAGCGTGATCAAGCCAACCGCTAGGTCACGGCACTGACCCAAATGACAATTCTTAATATAAAGTGCAGTACAACTTCTCAACTTGACTTTATTCTAAAGTTTAAATGGGACCGGAGCCATTGATTGATCCATTTACCTAGAACTACTTTCCTGGTCTCTGGAGGGAAAGACCCAACTATTAATATCAAGAGCACCATTAAGGACTCCTGAATGAAATGATTAATCTGTGGATGGGCAGAACAGATTTCTGACACTCTCTGTTTGAAAACAGCTCCTTTAATCTGCTCCATCAGACCGACTGCCGTCTCACCTTCAGGTCTCTGTGCACGATGCCCATGTCATGCAGGTACTTCACAGCATCCAGGATCTGCTGGATGAGCTTACTGGCATCTTTCTCCGTGTAAAATCCTTTTTCCACAATCCTGTCGAAGAGTTCGCCGCCGGACACTCTGCCAATGGAAAAACAGAGAGATGCTTGCAAAGCTGTTTTTGGTTTCTGTGTCTTTCACACACACCAACGCACATGCTCACTCCCTCTCGTTTTTTTTTACTCTAGACAGACTGGCGCACAGCAGGATCACAGCAGAACCACATGGTGATGCTGTACTGCATCACAACCACCAGATGAAGCTGTTTTACTCTTTTTATGTTGAAAGACCAAGTAGAAGCTCTGTTTTTCACACATATTTCATAGTGCTTAAGTAAACTTCAGAAGATGACTGTAGTAGGGAGTTGATTTCATTCCTCAGAAGTGGTTACACTACCTATACTAACAGATGAATGATTATTCTCCTGCACTATAGACATAATAAGACTATGGTACTGTTTAAAGTACTTTGGAATACCATGTAAATTCCATAGTATATGATTATGACAATTACTGAGATACAACGAGATACTATTAATATGAAATGGTGTCACTATAGTAGTATCTAGGATAAGACTAATAA
>NC_133380.1:40496679-40549042 GCF_049309525.1 Garra rufa | reverse complement strand
AAACAATTCTCTAAACTGTACTGTGAGCAAATGGTTATGTATTATTTATATTGTAAACTGCATTTTTGCAGTATAATTGTGAGTTTAGTATACTTCATGATAGTATTTGTTGTTTTTAATTATGTATATAATTTATGTATTAAGTATATAGCATGCTATAGTAAGTACTATAGTAATGAAAATGATAAGCAATGCAATCAATCTTATTAGTCCTGAAATAAGCTTATTTGTGACTCTGGACCGCAAAACCAGTCATAAGGGTGCATTTTTTTGAAATTGAGATTTATACATCATCTGAAAACTGAACAAATTTGTTAGGATAGGACAATATTTGGCCAAGATAAAAATATTTGAAAAATCTGGAATCTGAGGGTGCAAAAAAAATCTAAATATTGAGAAAAGTTGTCCAAAGTTCTTAGCAATGCATCTTACTAATTAATATTACTAAATGAAGTGTTGATATGTTAACAGTAGGAAATGTATAAAATGTTTTTCTGGAACATGACCTGTACCTAATATCCTAATGATTTTTGACATAAAACCAATAATTTTGATGTATTTTTGGCTATTGCTACAAATACACCATTGCTACTTAAGACTGATTTTGTGGTCCAGAAAATATATTTGGGGTAAAATATCATCTGGGCATTTCTCTGTGAGATTCACCTTCGTTGGACGGACAAGACAAGCTGTCTGTGTGGATTTAACCTTAACTTCTCAACACAAAAAGCATGGTTACAGTGAAACTTCATTCAGCAGTGACTGTTTTGTCTGTTCGCATGTGTGGGATGAAGGGAACGCTGAGGGTGGGATTTCATAGTCTGTGGTATTTGAAGCATCAAGACTGTGGGTGCTAACTCTCACACACACACACACACACACACACACACACACACACACACACACACACATGTACATGCATGCAAAGTAATCTCTCGCTGAGTTGAAAGCCCTGGCAAGCTTGGAGTCCCGCTGTCCTCACGCAGAGCTGCCATCACCCGGAAAATACGACAATGAACATCTCTCTCGCTTCCCTTTCTGTCACTCTGTCACTCTTGATCTCTCTGTTAACACAGCTGTTGTGGAAACCGACCCTTTGCTGTGTTTCTCTCTCCATCGTTTGTCACCCGTGATATAATCCGTCGTCCTTCTTTATATATACGTAACTAACTCTCTCTCTCTCTACTGACATTTCGGATGGTAGGTGTAAAGACGCAGGTGTGAGCATAGTTTTTCCAGCTCTGTACAGTGGGCTTATATGCCTGTGTGTGTGGTTGTTTAGCCTTTTCCTTGATTTCTCAGTGGAGAAGACAATAGCGAGGCTCTCCGGCACTTAAGTAATTAAAAGAGGTTGACACTATGAGTGGGCGAGACAGAGCCGAGGGGACACACAGAGTCATGCATTACCTGCTCCTATGTAGCTCTACGGGGCCTGTTAGAAAGACACACAATAGTTTCTAGTATTGTCTTGTGTGGCTTTTGTGGGGTCTGGTCTGAAGATGAAATGGTGTCATTTTTACAATATTAAAACTCTTTTTTTGTCCAGTTCACAGCTGATCATTTAGGAGCAACTGTAAACTGTAGGATACTAAAATCTCTGAGGCATTTTTGAGACATTTTAAAACGTTTCCCAAAAGCATAGTTAGCAAACTAGGATCTCAAGTTGTCTCATTACCAACATAGTTGCTTTAGTGTACCATAGTTTCATTACAAACATTATTTGCAGCAATAAGTTATTACTTTACCATCTGTTGTGGTATAAATTACAAAAGTGTATTTGTATTTATTATTATTAGGATTAACCATCTCAGAATACGACGTATTACAATCACAACACTAAAACCAAAAAACAAAACAAATAACAATACATCCATACACAACACTAAACACAAAGAAAATAAAAAGCGAGCACCACAAGTTATTATCTAGCCATCAATAGCTAGTAATGAATATACAACAAAACCTAATACAAAATACCCTGATCAGTGAAACCAATTATATATATATAAAAAAGACAATACCATTTTCAATAATAACATGTACAAACCACAGCAAAATATGAAAACAAAGTTTGCTTAAACATCTTAAATGAAGTAATAGTTCGAATATCAGCAGGCAAATTATTCCAGTCAATAGGAGCTTTAAACATAAAAGATCTTTTACCAAGGTTTTTTGACACAAGGAACAAAAAAATAAGTCTGAAGAGAATGCCTAACTTGGTAGTTTGAAGACAAAGCTACAAATATTGGTGTAAATAGCTAGGATAATTGAAATATATACATTTAAAAAGAAATTGAAGCCATTGAATATGTCGACCAGTGTGCAAAGACAGCCACTGGAGTGTTTCATACATCATACAATGATGAGTATAAAAAGAACATCCCAAAACAAATTTGCAAAGTCTATTATGTACCGTGTTAAGTGGAGCAAGATCTAATTTTGATGCAGATTGATAAACAACATCACAATAATCAAAAATTGGAAGTTTAAGTTGAGAAGCAAGTTTCGTACGAACACTATATGAAAAACTATTTCGAGATCGATGTAATGTGCTAATTCCAAAATTGATTTTACGTAGAATATGACTAATATGTGACCCTGGACCACAAAACCAGTCTTAAGTCGCTGGGGTATGTTTGTAGCAATAGCCAAAAATACATTGTATGGGTCAAAATTATTGATTTTTCTTTTATGCCAAAAATCATTAAGAAATTAAGTAAAGATCATGTTCCATGAAGATTTTTTGTAAAATTCCTGTTGTAAACATATCAAAATGTAATTTTTGATTTGTAATATGCATTGTTAAGAACCTAATTTGGACAACTTTAAAGGTGATTTTCTCAGTCTTTTTGATTTTTTTGCATCCTCAGATTTCTAATTTCAAATAGATGTATCTCAGCCAAATCTTGTCCTATCCTAACAACCCATACATCAATAGAAAGCCTATTTATTGAGCTTTCATATGATGTATAAATCTCAGTTTTGTCAAATTTAACCTTATGACTGGTTTTGTGGTCCAGGGTCACACATGTGATTTAAAAGAAAGTTCAGAATCAAGCCATTCTCCAAAGAGTGTGACAAAAGTTACTACAGTTTTGGAAAACTGCTTAATCTTTTAGTTAAGCAGTAAGTTACATTATTGGACAGGAAACACAACTAATACAGTGCGTTTGGGGCAGGGTTTATTTGTTCACTCAACCAATGGCAAATTCGGTGGCAAGTTCAATAAAAACAGTTTGAAAATCATTGTTTTCATTCTTTTTAGTGACAGCTAGTGGCGTTGAAATTTCACACCTCACCTTTAAACAGTCTGCCGTTCTTTAAACTGATCGCCCCTCTGCTAGTATTTACCCATATATGGTCATTTTGCTTTTCCTCTGTGTGGTCTATCAGTAGATCCTGAGTTCAGACAAAATGAGAAGAACCTTTTTTTCGCTCTGTTACTTTGGCTAGCTCTTGGCATGCTGCTTTGGAGATTATAATAATTTACAAAACCTACTGAACTCCTTGTGTACACTTTAGCATACTTATACCAGAAATAACCCTAGTAAAAAATAAATGTATTTAAAATACATTGTTTCATGCAAAGTATGCTACAAATACAATTACATATCATGCACTTAATAAAAAATACCCTGCAATTGTACTTGTAGCATACTAAACTGGTATACTTAAAGTTTGCTAAATTGGAATTGGAAAAAAACAATTTTTGTACTTAATATGCTTTAATTGTGCAGAAGTAGTGCTGAAGTCCAACTAAAGACATACTTAAGTATATTTAACTGTGCTCAAGTGGAACTATTACAGGTATACTTTGGGTACACTTTGAATATTGGCATTTAAAGACCAATATTATTTAAAAATCACACAATCCTCATTAATAGTGACATATTTTTGGCTTAATATTAAGAAATGTGTATTGTGCACAAGTAGTAGTCCAAATAAAATTTAATCGCAAATTATATATCAGTAAGTCTCAAGTGATAAGTCAGTAAATATGTTAATATACTTGAACTATACTTAGCATAAAATAATTTAAATGCATTTTAATTAATGCATCTATTACTTTTTTTACTACGGAATATACTTTTAAATATTACAATTAAGTGTGAACTGAATATAATGTTTTCGGACACTTCATTGCTAATTACTGAACTTAAAAAGTGCTCAAAAGTAGAACTTAACAGTTTATGACCCAATATTTACTTCTGTTGTCTTTGAAATATGGTAAAAGTGTACTGTTGCATGTACTGACAAGCATTTACGGAAAATATTTTAGTTTAATGTCATTTAAATATATTTGTAATTACACATTTGTAAAGATGACCTACTACATTTAAAATATAAAAACTTTTATTTAACTACTACAGTTAAAGTCATAAACTTTACATTAGAATAATATAATAGATAATAGAATAGAACGAAAGTGTTTGTAGAAAATGTTCTGGGTCTAAATGACTACATTTATGCATGGTAGCAAAAATAATAATTGCAATAATGCCTTTTTATTAAAGATGTCTTGTTATATACACATGCTGTAAATTATATATAGCCTTTAGCTTGGAAATGACATCTTTGGAGATCCATTCACCATAAAAGCCACACAATATCTAAACTTGGAGAGCCTTTAAGTCACGGAAATGAATGAGTTTCAGATAAGGAGCTAAAAATGGCAAGCAGCACATGGCAGCTGCACTAGATAATAGCTGAATTGTTTAGAGGTCGGCTCACACGCTCCACAAGAAAACCATGAAAATATGCGACGATAGCACAGCTCAAATGAATGATTGATCACTCACAGTTGCATGACAAGGTAGAGGTGTGATTTATTCTCAAAGATGTCCTCCAGGGAAACTATGTTGGCATGTTTGATCCTAGGAAAGAGAGAGGGAGAGAAAAACACATATCAACCCCAGGAATAAGGCTAATGTCTAGGATTACTTCATCTTTACTGCTGCTTCAGAAATTAACAATATGAAAGAGACATATATTTTCAGAATGCAATGTAGCATGAGAGACAACAATGTAACAGTATGCATTGAAAGAGACACATATGTTATGTTGTCATGGGAACAAAAAAAATTCTACAACTTCACAAGAAAATGTTAACATGCATGCTGTTTTCCAGTTGTTGCTACACATTTGAAACAGTAGTTTTGGCGGGTTCTGCCAACTGAGAATAAACTGCATTGAACCTGAAAAATTCCTTGAAGGCACGGAACTGATGCTGGATGCAAAATTATTTGGGAGGAGCCAAAAGTGTCAAAGAGAGTTATAATTAGTGTTTGTGTTACTGCAGCTTCACAGCTCAAACTAACAGCTTTAATCAGTCTGTCTCCATGAGAGCTGATCTGATACCAGATCTCTCTACTTGTCCAGACGAATCTCTGCCACAATGTTCTAGACCGTTAAACTGACCCAGAGACGCTTCATAAATATTTACCAAGAGGATCTGGAATCAAATTTCCCATTGCCTATAGCCAGAGAGGCGATGTAAATATGAAACCAGGGCTGAGTGCATTGACTACTGAGAAAGAAAACGAGAGGAAAACCAGACAGAGGAGGAGGGAGAGAGTGCTCATTTGGTTCCATCAAATGTCTCATGCCTATTACAAACATACTGTAGGACATGTTACTAACAACAACATAATGTGACATTTCCAGAGCAGCTGGCACAGCGAGGCGCTCGTAGCACGAAGGCAACGGGCAAAGCATCTCAGAAAAGTGAGGAGAAAAGCGTTTTATCTTTAATTTAATCAGCGGCCTTCTGTGATTACGTAAGCATTTTCCCTATCCATTTTCTTCTCCATGGGGATTTCAAAACATTCCTCAAATAAAACGTTCAGAGCCATCGACCATAACTTTCAACTCTGAGATGAATCACAATATTACAACTTAATTTAAGCAAAACAGTATGTGACAATTGGATAAGACAAAACTTTGTAATAATTAGTAATAATTCAACCCAAAGTGCTCTGATATACAGTGAAGGCACCCTTGGTAAATATGAGCAAAGGTGGATGTAAAAAAAATTAATCTTCATAGTTTATCGTTTTGATCTTTCATTCAAAAAATTCACAAAATTCTAACCTGTCATTGAGGTGAAACTATAGAACCTGGGAGGGAAATCTCATTATGAAATAAATGTTTTTCTCTAGTTCACGTTGGCCATTCTTATTGGCACCCAATTATTGCAACTTCCTTTTCCCAAGCTAACAGTTCTGAGTTTTCTCCAACAATATCTAATGAGTTTGGAAAACACCTGACCAGAGATCAGAGACCATTCCTTCAAACAGACTCTCTCTAGATTCTCCAGAATCTCTCTCTTCCCAGCTTCATGTTGGGCTTCTTCTCTTCAGTTTCTATACAGGGTTCAGGTCAGAGAACTGGGACAGTCATGGTAGAAGCTTCATTCTGTGCTCAGAGACACAATTTTGTGTTGATTTTAATGTTTGTTTTGGATCATTGTCTTGCTGGAAGATGCAACCATGGCCCATTATAAGATTTCTAAAAAAGGCAGTCAGGTTTTGATTTTTTATCTGCTGGTATTTGATAGAATCCATGAAGCCATGTATCTAAACAAGATGTCCAGGACCTCAGGCAGAAAAATAGGTCCATAACATTAAAGACCCAGCAGTATTTTTAACCGTGGGCATGGGGTACTTTTTTATCCCTGTCTGCACCAAAACCATCTGGAGGGTTAGCTGCCAAAAAGCTCATTTTTAGTTCCATCAAAGCCAGTCCTGACTCAACAATTCTCTGCAATTCTCCAACTGTGATCCTTGGAGAGTCTTTGGCCAATCAGACTGTCCTCCTTATGGTGCATTAGGATGATACAGACACACGTCCTCTTCTAGGCAGATTTGTAACATCTTTAGTTGATTGGATGCCTAGTTAATTATTGGGAATGAGGATTTTCAATGCTTTAGCTCTTTTCTTACAGCCACTTTCTATTTTGTGAAGCTCAACAAACTTGTTCTGCACATCAGAACTACATTCTTTGGTTTTACTTCTTGTGATGGATGATTAAGGGAGTTTGGCTTTTGTGTTCCTCGTATTTATAATCCTGTGGAACAGAAAGTCATGACTGGACAAATTTATACTCCTAGCCACCCTGGTGTGCTAAAATTGTAATATTAATGGGAATATCCTTCAGAGATATTTTACTTAGACAAATTTCTAGGGGTGCCAATAATTGTGGCCAACGTGAACTAGAGAAAATCATTTATTTCATAATGAGATATCCCCCTCAGTTTCTATCGTTTTACTTCAATGAAAGGTTAGAATTTTGTGAATTTTTCGAATAAAAGATCTAAAGGATAAACAATGCAGATTTATTTTCGCAGTCACCTTTGCTCTTATTTACCAAGGGTGCCAATATTAGTGGAGGGCACTGTATATGCCAATATTTAGATTGACTGTACCTTTAAAGGTTGTATCATCCACCGGACGTTGGTCAGTTTGTTCAAACTACAGTTTTACCACCATTGCGATTAATTTTATATTGCTTGTGGTAGATATAAAGGACAACTTTGGCCAAGAATGTTTGACTGGACCAGTTTTGTTATTATTGCATGTTATTTTGGAGTTTTTACATGAAGCTTTCCCTCATTTAATCAATTAAAGACGTTTTTACTTGTGCAACTCAAAGCTGACAAATGTAAGCTCTAAAGTTGAACCGGCATTTTCTTCCAGCTTTATTTGCTAATATTGTAAATTAAATTAGTTGATTTGGTTTGTGGTTTAAATTTGCTGTTCTACAAATAAATAAATCAATATTATTTTGTAAAAATCAATATTATTACAAAACTTTGTAATAATTAGTAATAATTTATCTCTAATATATATATGCAAATATTTAGATAGTTTGAGACTGGAAGAGATGGATATTTTGAAATTTTTTTTGAAGAAAATGTGTTATATACACACACAGGAAACTCTAATAAATGGATATTGATCTCCAATAATTCAACAGTCCAAAGTCATTTACACATGGCCTACATATTGTAAGTTAACCACAACAAATTCACTGTCATATTGTTAAACATCACAGCATTCTAGTCTTTCTAGCATTCTAGATTTTTATTATTTTCATTCATTTAAAAGCATAACTGTACAAAATTGACAACTAAGACCTTTATAATGGTACAAAACATTACTATTTCAAATAAACAATGGCAATTTCAACATTGATTATAATCAGAAATGTTTCTTCAGCAGCAAATCAGCATATGACTCGTTGACATTAGGAATAAATTAGGGCTTAAAATATATTCAAATATAAAACAGCTATTTGAAATTGTAATAATACAATTCATAATATTACTGTTTTTACTGTATTTTTTTTTTTTTTTTCAAATACCAGCCTTGGCAGACCCCAAACATCTGAATGGTAGTGCATTTTTTTATACAAATAAATAGGTGTATAATACGCATTTAACTATGAAAATATGGCCATTTTTTTATTTAATTAATTTTATTAACACTTTCTATGAAGCCCATATTTATAATACATTATAAAGGTATTCTTAAGGCATTATAATGAATGCATAATGCATTATTAAAATCCTTATATGTTGTATCATCTCATAAGTATTCATAAGAACAGCTTTAATATGTTATAGCTTTTAAGAGAATGATTATATATAACACAATAAATGTGTTGCAGTTACTTTAGTTTCCATGAATTATAGTCCTCATGGTTATAACATATGTGACCCTGGACCACAAAAGCAGTCTTAAGTCGCTGGGGTATATTTGTAGCAATAGCCAAAAATACATTGCATGGGTCAAAATTCTAGATTTTTCTTTTATGCCAAAAATCATTAGGAAATTAAGTAAAGATCATGTTCAATGAAGATTTTTTGTAAAATTCCTACTTTAAATGTATCAAAATGTAATTTTTGATTAGTAATATGCATTGTTAAGAACTTAATTTGGACAACTTTAAAGGTGATTTTCTCAGTATTTTGATTTTTTTGCATCCTCAGATTCCTCATTTTCAAATAGATGTATCTCGGCCAAATATTGTCCTATCCTAACAAACCATGCATCAATAGAAAGCTTATTTAGTGAGCTTTCATATGATGCATACATCTCAGTTTTGTAAAATTTGTGGTCCAGGGTCACATATTATAAGTCTCTTGCCATGTTACTTTTGTCACTTTACTTAAAGCATACAAAAACCACTTATAACTAATAATAATAATAATAGACCCATAAGATCAGATCAGATGAATGTGTAATATGATCAGTTTATTTTGATGGTACCCTTTAGACAGCTTTTTATAAGTAACTCTGCAAGTGCAACCATTTTTTGATGGTTCCCCAAAAGACAAACTGATTATAAGTAACGTTGCAAGTACAGTACGCGAACCTTCCACCAAACCTAACCTTAACCTACGTCTACTAATACTCTAAGGAGTGTTAGTTGACATGTAGTTGCAAAGTTGCTTATAGTCAATAGACTAAGGGGACCATCAAAATAAAATGCAATATAATGTAATATGATATAGTCCATTATAAACAAAGTACATTTAATATGGTGTCCATTGTGTGTTATAAATAATCATATAATCTTAAAAGTCATAACCCTCAAATCTGAAGTATTATAATGTATTATAACTGTTATGATTATTGATGAGATGATATAACATATACTAACGTTTTTATAATGCATTATGCTTTAACTATAATGCCTTATAACTACCCTTATAATGTATTATAAATAGGGGCTTTGTAGAAAGCGTTACTGTTTTAGTATTTATTTTAGAAGTGTTAGTCAAATGAAAATCTGTCTGACCCAAGTTTAATTTTTGATGACGTTTCAGGGAACTCCAAATGAAGGAATCACATCATGTGAAGTAAACTCTGAGAAATCATCTGATCAGTGCAGGGACCTGCGTAGGAACCCTGAGAACCAGAACGCAGCTTGTGACATATTGAACAGACTGTACTTCCCTCCCACACAGCCTTGTGTTCATTCAAATTAAATATGCCGTCTATTCTGACTAAAGTCTAAGAGGGGGTGGATTTTGTATTGATCAAGTGCATAATAAAGAAGAGTTAAAGAAGAACGTATAAACTGACGTCACATATGTTCCTCCGTGACCCAGAGTCTCGGGCTTCACTGCCTCCACAACGGTCAACAGCCCAGCTGACTTTCACTGACTTACAGAAGGTCTGTGCGTGTGACAAGCGTGGGCTCTAATTGAGCGAGCGGTGGAATCCCACACACCTCCCCATCGGCAATACGACACGACAGAAGCACCTGAATGAGTCACCCAGTCTCTCTTCCACTCATTCTCTTTCTTTCTCTCCTGTCAGCAACACATCCACTCACCCACTCCCCTTCTCGCCTCCTCCCTTATCAGGCAGAGTGGTGGCCTTGTCTTTACCTTCTTCTTAACCACACACCACTCAGACCCACACAACCGTGGGCAGTCAGAGATGGCACGATTCCAAAGCAAGGTTATTATTGTTAATGAATTTGAGTATTGGGTACCATTTTCTTTTCAGGCATCTGTATTACAGAGAAATTACTAGAGTTGGGGTACTCGGACTTGTACTTGAGTCCGGTCTCGAGTAAAATTTTTGGCAGACTCAGACTTGTCATGGACTCGAATGCATTTTGCAGCCGTTCTAGCATACTTTAGCACAGATCATTGAATCCTATTAGACCAATAGCATTGCATTTAAAAATGACCAAAGAGTTTCGATAGCTTTAAATTTTCCGCCGGTCTTAGTACACGATATAACTGCAGAAGAGTCAAGTTTTAAATAGAAATAGAAACTCGTTGGTCATTTTTGAACGCGATGCTATTGGTCTAATAGGATTCAATGATCTATGCTAAGCTATGCTTAAAGTGATATGATTGGATTTCAAAATGGTAAAAATCAACTTATTAACTCGGGGGGTTGGAGAGTGAACCTATTTCCAGAAAAAGTGGAGCGTTCCTTTGAAAATACCGCCATATCCCTATGCATATTGCATATTTGTACTTTTTTTATTTAAAGACACCAAACCAATGAATTGTTGAAATTTGTGGCAATGAGAAAAGCACTACAATTCTTTCAGGAAGACTGTTTTTTATGTTGTGTTTTTATTTCTATATAAAATTATGTCAGTTGCTTCAAACAATGGTATAACACTACTGTATTTAAAACATCTATCAAGGTAAATTGTGATAATCGTAATTAATACTTGCAATTACAAATAAAAGGAATAATCGACAATTATGATTTTTGTCATAATCGTGCAATTCTTTATTCATTGTTTATTAGAAAAACAGTTTAAATATTTTTTGTAGAAAAGGTGCAATGAGAAAAGCAATACAATTATTTCAGGAATTGTGTTTTCAACGTGTTTTTTTCTTTCTATATAAAATTATGGCATGCAGTTGCTTCAAATAATGGTATAAAACTATTTAAAACATCAATCAATGTAAATTGTGATCATCGTAATTAACACTTGCAAAATTGCAATTTCAAGGGAATAATCAGCAATAATCGTGCAGCCCTAATTCTTTATTCATTATTTATATATATATATATTTTAAATATTATTTTGTAGAAAGGGTGCATCGCCATCTTGCTCTAACCAAAGTGACTTCAAAGCCGTAATTACGACTTTTTAAATTAGACTAAACATTATTAATTTTTGGTGTCGAGTGAATAGTACAATTTTACATTTCACAAAACTCAATCGCCATCTTGAGTAGATTATTTTCCATGCATTCTGTGAATCTTTTTTTTTATTTTTGGTCAAAATCAGGGACCTTATGTAATGTAATGTTGCAGCCTACCTTTTGGAACAGCATTCACATTGAAACCAACGATCCCTTAAATTTGCTGTCTAAGTAGGACAGCTCGTTAGGTTTTGCAAGAGAGTTAAATAAATAAATGAGGATGCAGCTGAATTTTTAATAGCCTAGTTTAAGTCTGAGGCCCTTTCACTGGTGCCAGCAGCATTGTTGAGAAATGTGACTTTGCAGCAGACTGAGTGCTTCCTCATTCACACGTCGCCTCAAATCTCTCTGTGAACGCTGTGCCTCTTTGCCTGTGGTAACCCGGGCAACCCAGACACTAAAAATAGCGTCGGCTGCTCCGGCTTCAGTCATTCCCACAGAGCTTTATGATTCCAGAGGCTTAAACATCAGATTCTTAACACACGCACAAATCACTTACTGTCCTCTCACCCCGAGATAACAACTATGGGCCTGAACTGAAACAGCTGTTTCAATGACTCACTTGTGGAGCACGGCGATCTCGTTTTCAATGCTGTTCTCCTTCCCCTCCAGTGCTTTTTTCGGGATGCATTTTATCGCCACTAGCTTTCTCGTCCTCTTCTCCTCTGCGAGCATCACCTCAGAAAAAGCCCCTCTGCAAGACAAGAGCCATATAATCAATCAGAATTCATAAAGGTCCTACAGGGACAGATAAACAAAGCCTTTAGAATATAAATAGCATATAGATTTCATAACATTTCATGAATGTGCATAACTAAAGAACAACAAATTAGGCATGTAATTAATGTATTGTTAGTTTTTAGTGTTAATGTTTAATCTCTATAACATAATCAACTGAAAATTAGGAATGTTGCATTGAAAACTAACTGAAATAAATATGTTTAAGTATTAAAATGACTAAAACTAAAACTGAAACAAAAAACAAACAAACAAAAAAAACACACTGCAGGCAAAAACGCTGTTTTTTCATGCACCTATCAAGATTTTGGGCTTTTTGGTTTATCATAAAGTGTTTTTTCAGACTAGTGGAAAGAAAACACCTCAAAGACACTGTTAAGTGTTTCTTTTATAGCACTTTATCTATTCGTGTCAACAGATTTCAATTGCAATACATATTTTTAAAGGCCGTTTTCTCAAAATGAGTTTTTTCTCCTACACTGAGCCATAAATCTCCACTTCAGCAGCACTTACACACACCAAACTTTACATTTTTATTCCTGTCTATATCCTGACGGATTTTACAGAGGGATTTGTTCATATATAATTAGCTTGATTGTATACAACATTTTATTCCCTGAAAAATGCTAAAAAAATAAAAAAGTTTTTTTCTGAATTATGTTGTGAAGAAATAAAATTCCCTCTGTAAAATCTTTTGACTCTAATATGTCAAAAAAATTAAACAAGAATTTTGAAACTGACTGACATCCAGTGTTTAGATTTTTGTACTAGAAATGTATGCAAATTAGCACATATTTCATTAAATAATGTCTCATTTGCATATTTAAACCTAACATTCTAGAAAACTTTTAATACAAAAAATGGTTGCAGTTATCAATGTAATCAATCGACTGGGTAAATAATGTGATAACTATTGGTTATTTTTTTTTTTACCCTATTCACCTGCAGTGTCTCGCCTTAAAGGAACACTCCACTTTTTTTGGAAATAGGCTCATTCTCCAACTCCCCCCGAGTTAGTAAGTTAGTAATAGTCAAGGAAGTTTGCTGCCGTAATATGGCCGAATGGATCTCAAAACGGTAAAACTCAACTTATTAACTCTGGGGGAGTTGGAGAATGAGCCTATTTCCAAAAAAAGTGGAGTGTTCCTTTAAGGTAAAAAAAAAAAAAGGTACAATGAAAACTAAAAATATAAAAATAAAACTTAATTTAAAATATGAATAAATACTGCAACAGTATATTCTAAAATAACACTGTTCTTGAGTCAGTAAAAGGTGGCAACCCTAAAACATTAAAGGCAAATGCCTATATGCACATTTTTCATAAAAACGCTGCTGGGAAAGCTCTCTTATTGTTTTACTTTTACTAGCATTTCCAAATCTTTCCAGTGAAAGTCACAGATGTTTTAAATGTTGACTCAGATAGACTTGTCTCAACAAGACCTAACATGGTACAATGACAAGCAACACAAGCTCTTCCATGCAAATGTGATTTCTTATCTAAAGCATCTGTGAATGAGACAAAAATATTTAGCTTCTATTTCTGTGGCCTCATCCACAAAGAAATCCCATTCGCTCATAGTTCTCGCCACGTAACCCAACATAAATCATCAGATTTACCCATTACAGCTAGTGGATCGAAGGAAAAAAAGGAAAACTAAGGAAAACAGGAAGCAGATGTTAACAGACTTCCTCCAAAGGGAAAATATCACAGGCAGCAAGTTCTCTAGAAGAGTTTAAGGATTAAAGTGAAGCATGTAAATGCTCCCTCATAGATTCATTCAGGAAATAAACATTAGTGTGGATTGGTCAGAGACACATAATATTTTATTTTGCACTGACTTCAGAATAAAAATAATAGGGACTACCCAGCTACGTTTGGTCTGAAATGTAAGTTATATCAAATGAGAATCAGAGTTTTATGTTTATTCACTACATGGTAAAACTTGAATGCACTCAAAATTGAACATATGGGAAAAATGCCCCTGTATGTTTTTTTCTTATGTTTATATAATGTGATATAGTTAAGCATGTACTCAAGCAAGAGTGGTGGTTTTCCCGAATATCAGCATTATTGCAAATGTGACATTATTTTATACAACAATTCAATAAACAGGAAGTTATATTTTAGACACAATTGTGTCAATATTGTCTGTTTTTACTCTATTTCGAGAACAAAAATAGAGAAAATAGATCACATTTTGAATCATTATACTATATGTGTAAATAGATCTAAATGCCACTTCAGATAAAGCTTTTGTACCACTTCTGCAGTGTAAAAAATGGATTTCAATGCTAAATTAATTTGATTGAGTTACGGGTTTATTATTAATATAATTCAATTTATTTATTAAATGTGAAAAATGTGACATAAATGACGCTACAATTAACAAGGTTCGAAAAATGAGCTTATAGGTAAAAATGTTAAATGTTATGTGAAATAATTTTTGAAAGGGCAAATATTGTCACTTGATTGAAAATTGTAATGTTCGGTAATTGAAATAATATATATATTTATATGTAATATTACATTACATAAACAAAAAAAAAATAGAAAAGCTGCCTTGGAATAAGTTATTTTAATTACTAATGTTACAAACACTAAAACTGAAATAAATAAAAGCTAAATAAAAGTATTAATAATATTAATACATTTATAAACATATATAACAAAATACATAACAGAATAAAAAAAATAATACAATAATAACACTGATTCCTGGGTCAGGAAAAAGCTGGAAACATTAAAGGCAAATTCACAATCGCAGAAGTCCTAAAATTGTTGATCTAAATGTTTTTGCTGTGCAAAAATGGATTTTGTTGATAATTATTTCTTTAGATTGTAAACAGCCTATAGCGCAGTATTATTCTAGTTGCATTTAATGATTAAATGTGAGAATGTGGCATAAAAAATATGGCCCTTAAAATCCCTTCAAAGGTAAAACTCACATCGTTAATTCATTTAAGCTTCAGCAACTACAGCACATTTCTACTGTTCAAGTATTGGTATTGGCAAAAACCCAAAAACCATCTCAATATGACACTCCTCTAGTGACAGGTGAACAATGATCTACTGAGTGTGGAGTCATCCTCAGTTGTTTCAGTTGTCTTTATACCATGACACACAAAGATCCACACAGTCACAAGACACAGTTTGAACAGAAGATCCGTGATCAGGCCTAAAAGCTCTGATATCATCAGCAAACCACCCAGCCTGTTCAATATTTGAGAATGGAATGAAGATTAAGAGTAAACTCATCATTAAACAGGATGTGATTATTGCTTCTCAGCAGCACAGATCCGGCCAGGCAGTCTTATGCCAGAGAGCTGAGCAGAGCCGTGGAGGACAAACACTGATATGATACACAGCTAAGCCTGCACACGTATGTGTGTCCTCAGCACATGACAGGAGAGAGGACGGGAAAAGGCTGTGCACTGTAAAACATGACCGTGAATTTAACGGTAAAACAACTGTAAAAATGCTACGGTAAAAACCTGTGAAATGGTTAACGGTAAGTTCCCCTTCTATATACGGTGAAAAACTGTGTTGGACATTGCATGTAATTTTATGGTAGTATACCGTTTTTGGATGTGCAAAAGAACGTAAAATTGAATAACCAGTGAATAACCGTAAATTGACATTTCCAGAATGCCCTGTGTTTCGTTTTTTTATTTGATGTTTTTTTTTTGTTGAAATAGCTTTTTCTTATTTTTTTCTTGGCAGTTTTGTACATTAGGGTACAAATGTAATATTGTTAAATTAATGTATTTTGCATTATTTCTGTTTTATGTGTGTTACCATGATGGTGTTAAGTGTTGACACTGTGCACCTTCTATATAAGTTATTATTTCAAACCTCCTTGCGATGTTCTTTGGTTCATCATGTGATGTTGTCATCACCACCTGCTTTTAGTGGTTATCAGTGTATTAGAAAGGTACAAAACAGATTTCAGTACTTCAAAAGGTTGGTACATTACCATTATATCAGTTAATGAAATTACGGTATTTACCTGTAAATTTAAGTGAAAACCGTAAAACGTAAAACATTGCTACCGTATTTTTTACGGTAAAATTCTGGCAACAACAGCTGACAGTTTTTTACCGTAAATTTTACGGCTTTTTATTTTTACAGTGCACCGACACTAAGACACCTACAGGACATATCCCATCAGCCCACACACTTGCTGGTGTAACGCCACACTAGTGCTGACACGCAACTGAACATGTTGCCGTACAGATATTGAAATGACAAGCATGAAAAAGCAAACTGTATGTCAGACAAGTTTGTTTGTCATGTAGTATGCAGTGGTGTGACCTCATCAAACTCAATATGGTTTGACAACTGGAATCAGTCGCCCTTGCTGTAAGGAAACTGCACACTAAAGGCACTAAAGGCCCATTTTCCACAAGTTCATCTGATTCTTTAGGGTCTTAATGAAAAGTCTCTAATATACTTTGGTTAAAAATTCTCAATAGTAGTGTTAAAAAAACACCGTTTTACCTTGTCAATATCAGCTTATTTTATTGCATGGGCTCCTTAAATGCAAATGAGCCTTGCTCGCCCCGCCCCTCTCTGCTGAGGGATTACGAGCTGTAATGTTTACTTTAGCCGCATTTAGTCGCATTTATCGGCGAAACTTGCCAACAAGCACATTATTAAGAAAGGCCATTTGCAAAGATGCATAAAAAACCCTTATACTCACTTCTGCTGTGGGTGAAGCTGCATCACGAATGATTCACACGAACATAGACGCATATGTAGATCGGGATCAACGCTTTCCTTTTAAAAACGAAAGTAACGTCGTCCTCTGCATCAGGGGTTCCCAACCTTTTTTACTCTGGGGCCCCCCTCCTGTTTCAGCTCAGTGAGGGCGGGGCTAAGGTAAGACGCTCATGTCAATCAACTGTGTTTCGTCACACCGACAAGAAGCTGAGAATGACCTGATTTTAATAAGGGGATATTACTTTTAAAGATTAAAAAAAAAAACTAGGGTGGATTTTTATCATTGTAGGGTGGTTGTGTACACAAACTGACAACACACATTGAAGTTGAATCATATGCAAAAGTTAGTTTTGTATCCGATGACCCCTTTAAAGTAGGGATGTACCAAATGTTCGGCAACATAAATTATTCGGCCGAAAATGGCTGAATAAGTGAAAAGGCCGAATAAATTATACCGAACAATGGCTTAGAGGCGTGCACTAATGTAGCAAAAATGTGGAAGCATTTAGAGCTGCCTGAAGAAGACGCAAAAATCATTCCAAGCACCAACAGCGAGAGCCTGTTTAGTATCGCATCGCATGTCTTCCATGAGAAGAGAAAGGGCTGGTTGTTGCTGGTTACTGTATGATGACTGAAATCATCCATTAGTAAATAACCTCCAGAACGTTCTGTTGTCTAATACACCACACACCAATTGTATTTATTCTGACAGCGCTTCAGCAGCTCCTTAGACAGGGTTCAAAGTCCAAAGAGGAGAATCAGGACTGAGGTATTCTTGTGGTTTCCGCCAAAATAAAAGTCAACATTCATAAATGCTAGTATTGTAATTTTACTGTTGTTCTGTAAAATAAAATGAAAGAATAAGACAAAAATAATGCTAACAATCATTCCAACAGCTCTATTAATACATTTATTATTATAGCATTGTCCTTTGCTCAGCAAGGCTGCATTTATTTGTCCATTAAAAACACACGCCTGATTCAAGAAGGGGGTCTTAAAAATGGCCAAAGAATATTATTTTACTAACTTGTTAATTTTAAGTTAAATCGTGCTTTGTTGGTAGGCTATAATGTCTACTAGAATGGTAAAAATTTTCAGTGTTAAGTAAATACTTTTTAGCTGTTGTTTAGTAATGGATTTTTTTTTTTTTTAAAGCAAAACAAAACTGTAAAAAGCACATTTTATATATTTAATTTATGCAATGGTGAATAAAATTGGCAAAATACATGGGGTTCGGCCAAGAATTTGCATCCCTACTTTAAAGTCCTTCCAATCACAACAAACTCTTCAGAAACCTGTGCATTGTTGCTGGGAGACATGTGACAATTGAAGAGTATGTGTTTTAAAAAAGGCGTAAAATATCAAACATGTTTGATATCCTGTGAGTCTGTGACCATCATAAACTATATGCAAATTGGCTCTGACTTTCGGCAACCAGCGACAACTTCGCCAGACAGTAAATCCCCTGAAAATCGGGGCAAAAATCATGTAGTGTATTCTAGCCTTAACAAACACAAACTAGTGTAACACTTGTTGGACTGCACATGTAGAACTGAAACAGGAAGCTTCAGTGAAGTGAGAATTTTTTTTTCTATCTAGCTATAAATATTTGCACAGATGCTACACACAAAGAAAAAAAATATTACTTACTTCTGATTAAAATGTATACATAACAGTGCAGTAAAAATGGATAATATAAATACACTGCCATTCTTATATGCTCATCAAGGCTGCATTTACTTAATCAAAATACAGAAAAAAATAATATTGTGAAATATTATTACAGTTTAAAAGAATGGTGTTCTATCTTAATATATTTTAAAATATAATATATTCATGTGATGCAAAGCTGAATTTTTATCAGCCACTACTTCAGTTTTCAGTGTCACATAATTCTTAAAAAAAAATCATTCTAAAATGCTGATTAATTACTGTTATTATGTGCTGCTTTTAAAAATTTTTTTTTACTGGTAATTCTTTATTTAGGATTCTTGATTAATAAAATGTTAAAAAGCAGCATTTTTTCAAAATATAAATCTTTTTTAACAATATAAGTCTTTGCTATCACTTTTTATCAATTTAACACATCCTTGCTGAATAAAAGTATTATTATTATTTTTTTTTTTTTTCAAAAAAATAAAAAATACAAATGTACTAGCCCCAAACTTTTAGGTTGTAGTTAATATTGTTACTAAAGATTTATTGTTCAAATAATTGCTGATCTTTTTAACTTTTTATTTGTTAAAGAACCTTGGGGAAAAAAAATCAAAAAGAATCACAAGTTCCAACAAAATATTAACTGTTTGTACATTAGAATGATTTCTGAAGGATTCTGTGACTTTGAAGACTGCAGTAATGATGCTAAAAATGCATCTTTGTATCACAGGAATAAATTGCATTTTACAATATATTCACATAGAAAACCGTTATTTTAAATTGAAATAATATTTCACAATATTACAGCTTTTTTCTGTATTTTTGATCAAATAAATGCAGCCTTGATGAGCATAAGACAACGTCTTTAAAACCATTTACTGATCCCAAACTTTTGCGATACTTTTGATACTTTTCTAAAGAGCCAAATCTTTGCTATGTGGATGCTAAAGTATTCTGGGTGTTTTTTAGTAGGGATGCACAATATATTGGCACAATATTAGTTATCAACAATATATATGATTATTAATATAATCATAATAACCCAGTGAGCTGTTAACTGCTGCAATCAGATCACCAAGTTGGAACTGTATTAGTCCAAATTATAAGTGATCATTCAGATTCTGTGAACTGGGTTAACTGCTTACGCAAAAAGATTTGACTCAAAATGGCCATATTTACAAAAATTGTGAGCGGTAACGGCATAGACGAAATATGTGAAATTATACTGTAATTATACTGGACACCTGTGTTACAAATAAAGTCAACACAACATCCCTTTTATTCATTCCTTTAGTGCATTTCTATGTTGTAGGGTGTTCTAGAGGGTTGCTTGGTGATTGCTTACTGGTCCAAGTCTAAAGAGGCCATAAGCATGACTAATAGTAACAGTGATCCTCGCCTTGAGCAAGAGCAACAGTTCAGAGCTGGGGATTGTGGGATGTTAGATAGCGAAGCGGCACATTCCTCTCCGGTCAGAGACACAAGAGGACGGCCATCTGGTGGAACCAGGGGATGTGGACTAGATTACGACACAGGCCTGTTGTGGCTTCCTGATTATACTTCCCCAATGACACAGAGAACAGAGGAAGGGTCACTGGGGGGGAGATGGACTAAACATGAACTTGAATTATATAATATGCTATGCCTGACAGACTAAGTTTAAATAATGCTAAACAAAATTCATGTTGTCACAACATTAATAAGCATGCATCATCTTTTTTTCCACTGAGCTTGTTGCAATGCACCCTTCAACTGAATATCAATATCAGTAGGACAATGTCTATAATACCGTCACATTCTCTCTCCTGTATCTTCTGTATCTCTTTCCCATTAATATGCTTTCGAATTCTCTCTCTTTCCATCTTTGTCTTGTTCCATTAACAACAGTCTGTTGGTTTTTTTGTTATGGCTTCTGCTGGCTTTGGCTGCTGGAGAAATTGTGGTTTCCCTGAGAGGAAACAAGAGGTCAGGCTCAGTGCAGGGGGGAGAGCAGCTTCCAGTCTGTGTTACACGACTCTCACATCTCACTTTAGAGAAGAGAGAGACTTCTCGGAAATAACTTTTGAAGGAATAGTTCAAGAAATAGTTATAATCTACAGAAGTGACTTGTAAACTAATGGGTCTGGACAGTATCAGTCATGAATGTAAACCAATGTTTCAGATCTCATTTGTGAACTGGACTAACCGATTCTTTAAAAGGATTCAAAAGGCCATTTCATCACAATGTTTTGCTGTGGCATGCGAAAGTTTGGGAACCCAAAATTTGAATCATTTTAATAAAATAAGAGAGATTTTACCAAATGCATGTCATTTTAATTTAGTAGGGGAGAGCGGGGCACAACCTAACACTTTTTGAATTTCGCGGATTTTTGTACAATTTTTATCCACATTATTTTCACACTTGTTTAGTACAAATATATTGCTTTGTTTCATATTTACAGTGTATACATTTTTCGTTATTTACCTCAAAAGGAAGTGAAACGTGACAACATGCCCCGTAGGTGGGGTACATTGTAACATCTGAGGGGCACGTTGTAACACGACCATATGACAGCTTCAAATGTTATCTGATCCAATGAAAAAAATATACACAACAAACTAAAATATTTTGTCAATAAAATACATGTGTTAACTTTTTCAAATAAAGTAATGATGTTTTTTAAAAAATAAAAATAATCTAATTTTGGAGTTTGACAATAAACACATGGCAACAATGCTTGGAACGGCCCTGATCGCAACACACAGCTGTACAGTAGTTCAAAACAATGTGGACAAATAGATGAAACACATTTAGACATTCAGAAAAACACACACAGCTCTTATAGAACACCACACACATAAACCAGAAAACCTTGAAATAATAACTTCTGAACATTAAACATGGATTGTCAGCCTTTATTCACCTGTTTCTTGTGGTTTCTTATCAAAATCCTTAGAAGTAAATAGTGTAAATTGCATCGCTAATGTCATAGAATAGCATAGTTTAATAACAGCGGGGCATATTGTCACACAGTGTTACAGCGTTCCCCATCTGCGCCACTGGAGTTTAAAGCAGGTTAGTGTCTTCCGCTGGTTTGCGAAGCATTAATAAACTATCTAAACTGATAAATAACAAATTGGAGATTAAAATAATAGCAGATTTGTCTAATTTTAAATGAATACTAAAAACTGAAATGAAAATTTTACTTCAGCCAGAAATGTACTTTTACTATGGGAAAATAAATATTCAGCGATATCTTCAAAAGTTTGGGAACCCTTGGTTCTTAATACTGAATACATCTTTTCACACTGAGGACAACTGAGGGACTCAGCTATTAAAAAAAGGTTCAAACATTCACTGATGCTCCAGAAGAAAACACGATGCATTAAGAGCAAATTAAAATTAAAATATGGACATCTTCATCCTGTTAAAAAATTTTCACCCCCGGCTCTTAATGCATTGTGTTTTCTTCTGGAGCATCAGTGAATGTTTGAACCTTTTTTTAATAGTTGCATATGAGTCCCTCAGTTGTCCTCAGTGTGAAAAGATGGATCTCAAAATCATAGAGTCGCTGTTGAAAAGGGTTCAAATATGCAAAAGATTGGCTAAACCATTGACAAGTTATAAGCAGTTTGTCATATCTCCTGACCAGTAGGTGGCACTGTGCCGAAACACTGCAAATAGCTTCAGGTCATGCTTGTTATAACACACACCAAGTTTAGTCCCAATACACCAATCCATTGCGGAGATATAGCCTCACATCCATTTTTGTGCGCTTTTCATAGAATTCGTTTGCATGTTATTCGAGAACGGTTTGACTAATCAACTTGAATTCCATAACTCTTTGCCAGCATGGTCTGAAGATGATCTGAGCCAATTTTGGTAAAAATCAGACAAACCGTCTATGACAGTTTCGACAAAGTAGGTTATACGAACTATTAAAAATAGAAAAACAAATTCAACTTCATTCGACTTGGCATGACCCAAGGATTTGGACAAGTGGTGGCGCTAGAGAGTTTGAATCAAAGTCTGCAAATTTGCTATGGTTAATGTTGAGATTATCGTCTACCAGTGTGCCAAATTTCACAACTTTCCTGTAAGCAGTTCTATGGGCTGCCATAGACTCAATAGCGGAAGAAACAGAAGAAGAAGAACTCCAATGGATACAATAGGTGCCTACGCACTTTCACTGCTTGGCCCCTAATCACATGCATTTTGTATGATCTCTCTTATTTTGTTCAAATAATTCCCAATTATTTGGGTTTGGGTTCCCAAACTTGTCCATGCCACTGTAATATTGTGACTTTCATAATACATTTATGGTGCATTTGTGCCCTTTTGGAAGCGTTAAGGCCCTTTTTGTTATAACTGCATGGAAAAGAGTGACCAGTAGATTTCTTCACATTAAATTAGAGCACTGAGGCAAACAAATTTAATAGGGGAAGGACATTCTTCAGAAAACTATTAATCCAATCTAATTAGATTCCACAAACAATTTAATAATTCATCTCTCAAGAGACTGACGCCACATGACATCTTACTTCCTGAGGCAGTGCTCAGCCTAACTTCAGTTCAGTTCAGTGCGGGTCCCAAAGACTCGACACAGAACCGTCATTTATGCTGACTGTGTCGTGTAATGTGCCCCAAAATAAACAAAAAGCAGGTGCAGGTTTTGTGCTGAAGGCCAGACTGAGACCAAACCGTGTGAATCAAATCAGACAGCCCAGTGTCTCTGGACGGATGCCGTATATCTCGGTTTAGCTCAGGTTAACCTTAATAGCTGCTCTAGTGTCTGTTTGCGATCAGCCGATCTGAGAACAACATTGTGTATTTTTTATTTTAACATCATGATCTGGACTAGGACAAGGCAGGCTGATTCAAACCTTTCCATACTGTGTTTTTGAATGAAGGAGTTGTTTAGAGTACAGTGAAGTAGGGGCTTCCTGCATAAACATGCCACAGTCAGACACTCATAAACACTGATTCCTAACCATGTTAACTGATGAACAACCAACATTTACCACAAAAGAATGACCAGTTTTATTAATGTATTCTCACAATAGCTAGAAATATTGACATTGATTAGCTGAGAAATGACCAGTTTCACTGTCCCCTATTGCAAAAGAATGATCACATTTTTATTTATATAAAGGTTTCAAATAAGCTTTTGGAGAATAACATTTCAAAATTTGGTTGAAATAATGTTACACTGTCACTCAGTGTAACGATATTTATGTCAAAATTCAAACAACATGCTTATTTAGACTTGTGCATACTAAAATATATAACAGAATAAGGGAGCATATTAAATGTGATTGTGTTTTAAATAAGTAAAAAATGATTACTGACAAATGGGCAAAACCTAGGATAGTGGCAAATTTAAAAAATGTAGAATTACAACTAATTAGTTTTTGGGGTGAAAGTAATTCGTTTTTTAATATGTCAAATGATTTTTGTTGTAAATATGCCTGATAAGATTGTTACACTGAATTACATTTTACTGGGTGTCTTCTGTAAAATAAGGAAAATGCATGATATTTATTTTTTGCTCAGAAAAACAAAAACAAAAATGCAATGAAATTAAACAGAAAACTTTTCAATATTTTTGGAAAAACAACAACAATTTAAAACAGTATTACACTTGTTGTTTTTATGCTTAAACACTTTTAAGTCTTTGACCTATATTTAAGCAATAAGGTACTTGAGGCTGTGCTGTATCATGAATAAATCACGGCTGAAGGGCGTTGTTAGGCACGACGCGAAGCGGAGTGCCTGCAACCCCTTCAGCCGTGATTTATTCATGATACAGCACGGCCTCAAGTACCTTATTGCTTTTATAAAACGGTTACCACACAATAAAAATATTAAAATCAAAAATATATATTAATTTATATATATTAAGTTGTACGTTTTCATAAAGTAAAATCATTAACTGCCTTCCGCTGTAAAAAGTAGTCCCTAACTGCTGCAGCTGTGTTTACGTTGCTAAGGGTGGTTGCTAAGGGGGTTCAATGATACACAAAACCGTTGAGTGAAGCGGTCGCAGCAGTGCCGTATCATGAATACCACACAGCTGCTGACCAATCAGAATTGAGGAATGGAACTAACCGTTTTATAAATATATATATTTAATTAAATGTTACATTTCCCCTTAAAATGTATTATTTTAGCACAATTTATGTACTATTATAGTATTTAATATTTTAAATTAGCTTTGATTTTTATATTTCACTCAATTTAGTTAATTTATAGCTTTTTTATTTTTCTATCCATCTTTATTTTTAGTAATTTAAATATCACTTCAACTTATTTTATATTTCATTTAGCTGCCAAGCAACCAACACAGTAAAAAAAAAAAAATGTTCAATTCAATAATAATATTCAATGAATATAATAACAATAAATTATTCTTGTAGCTTTAACTTACAAGTTCGAAAGTTCTTCAATTAAGGACAATAAAAGCAATTCTCTTCAGTGTTAAGAAATGCTATTCACTATGTGCACCCATCCTATTTCCTCAGGTCATTGCGATGGTTGCTGTGCACATATTTCTGTCAGTCAGATGATGTCCACAGTTCCACTAGGCTGTGATTCAGAGGTCATAATAGTGGATGAGCGCTTAGAATGTGGTCGATGGGGTCACACATAAACATGCACAAACAGCAGCGCTGATTGATCCCCCGGGATATTTGTGTTTCCAAAACAGGAGTTGCGACCTCACACCTGGCCGTCGGCCGAGCCCGGGGGTTAGCCTGCAGACACTGCCATTAAACATAAAAAGACTATCTGTAATGACGAGACGAGACTAGACTAGACTAGACAGGGGAAAAAAAGCAGTTTCTAAATGCTATTTGTACAATGTAGAAAGAGAACGCTATTTGTGAGGGCCCTCCACGGACATTGACTTTCACATGGCCTTTAATGAAGTGTACTTATGATGGTCACAGGAAAGGAAGTAAATCCATTGTATGAGATCACATGACCAAATGTTTTAATAAAGCAAAACAAAAAATAACTTTCCAATTCAAAAAAGTCACAATGAGCAATGCATACCAACAAGAACATACACTTTTAAAAATAAAGGTGTTTTAAAGGGTTATATACAGTGCCTTGCAAAAGTATTCATACCCCTTCATTTTTGTTTTGTTGCAGCATTATGTTAAACTGCTTTAAATTAGTTTTTCCCCGCATCAGTTTACACTCCATACTCCATAATAATGACAAAGCAAAAACCAGATTTGCAAATTTTACAAATGTATTAAAAGTAAAACACTGAAATAAGTAGATTGCATAAGTATTCATACCCTTAACTCAGTACATAGTTGAAGCACCTTTACAGCCTCAAGTCTTTTTGGGTCTGATGTGACAAGCTTTGCACATCTGCATTTGGCAATTATCTGATCTCTACAATCACTGAGCTCTACAGACAGTTATCTTGGTTTTTGCTCTGAGATGCATTTTCAGCTGTTAGACCTTTTCTGAGAGGTGTGTGTCTTTCTAAATCAGACTCATTCAAATGAATTTGCCACAGTTTAACTCCACTCCAAGTGTAGGAACATCTAGAAGCAATATGAATGCTCCTGAGATAAATTTCCAGTGTCCCAGAAAAGGGTATGAATACTTATGCAACGGGATCTTTTCAGTTTTTTATTTCTAATAAATTTGCAAAGTTGTTACGAACCTGTTTTGTGCTTTGTCATTATTATGGTGTATGAGATGTAGATTGATGTGGGAAAAAAAATAATAATTTAAAGCAGTTTAACATAATGCAACAAAACGTGAAAAAAAAATGTAGGGGTATGAATACTTTTGCAAGGCACTGTAGAAGAACCATTCAGTCAAAGATTCTTTAAAGAACCATCTCTTTCTTAGCTTTTTATAATCTGAAGAACCTTCTTTCGCCACGAAGAACCTTTTGTGAAACAGATGTCTTCAGATGTTAAAGGCTCTTTAGACAAAAAAGGTTCTTCATCGTGAACCTTTATTTTTAAGAGTGCAGCTCTGTTCCAATAGCTATTGTTTTTTCTGTGTTAACGTGCTAGATGGATGCATTTGAGCGCTGTGCTTGCATTTAGCATCTTTTACAGTATCTCTGGTGTGACAGGATGTTCTAAACATGCAGTGCTAAAGTAAACAGTTGTGCAGCTTGTGTAAAAAAAAAAAGAAAATCTTTATTTTTTCTCTACTCTTTGCATTCCACTGCGCTGCACCTTGTGTTTTTAAATGCACAAACTGAACACTATGCAGAATGTTCACATGCCACACGAGTGTGGATACATTTTACTCCAAGCTCAGCATGCTGCATTCTGGAATTACTTTTTTTCTGTAAAAGGATACACGCTTAAATTCTGGATGAAATAAAGTATCTTAAAAGCCACCTACCAATACTTTGACGTCACTTTGTAGGCCGATTGACAAAAAGGCAATAGGATTTTTTCATAGGCTTTTGGATTATCGCAAAAAAACAAGCTCTGTGTTCAACCATAGATCATGAAACTTACACTTTTGTCCATCAAGATAATCCTCACTAAATAATATATGACCCTGGACCACAAAACCAGTCATAAGGTTAAATTTTACAAAACTGAGATGTATACATCATATGGAAGCTCAATAAATAAGCTTTCTATTGATGTATGGTTTGTTAGGATAGGACAATATTTGGCTGAGATACATCTATTTGAAAATCTGGAATCTGAGGATGCAAAAAAATCAAAATACTGAGAAAATCACCTTTAAAGTTGTCCAAATTAGGTTCTTAATAATGCATATTACTAATCAAAAATTACATTTTGATATATTTATAGTAGGAATTTTACAAAAAATCTTCATGGAACATGATCTTTACTTGATTTCTTAATGATTTTTGGCATAAAAGAAAAATCAATAATTTTGACCCATGCAATGTATTTTTGGCTAATGCTACAAATATACCCCAGCGACTTAAGACTGGTTTTGTGGTCCAGGGTCACATATAACTTGTATGAATTCTGAAGCCTAAATACAAATGCCAGAAATAAAAAGCTAAACGGACTGTTTCCGACAACCTTTTTCAAACATATTTTTAGAAACATGTTCAGTATAAAAGATTTACTCCGTGGATGAGTTTTATTTCATGTTACATGAACCTTTTTATAGAAAACTGGAATAAATCCAAAGCTAGAGCCAAAATAAAACCGAAATGAAAAAGTAAGGAGTGAATAAATGAAATAATCATAACTAAAGCACACATGAAAAGCATGTATTTCTGTACATTTCGAAATAAGGTCCATCAAAAGTCAATAAATCCTTGATTAATATCAATATTTTAATAAAAAACGAATCTCCACGTAGTACTCAGTAAAAATCTAGCGCATGAAATTATTAACTAACAGCAGAGTGAAAACCTTTTTTTTGATTACGGTAAGATTGCATTTATTTTAGTGAATAAAGTACCACTTTCAGCTAGCATTTTGTTCGAGCGGTTACACTAAATGTTATTTTATCCTTGCTTCTAGAAAATCCTCAATCGCAAACAGCTTGATGCGGCCGTAAACGCTTCATTTTAACATGCCTTAAGCACTATGCATCAGTAAACAATGTGAAGCCGGTAAATGTGGTGTTTACATGGAATAAAGGTAATATGAGTTTATCTAATGGTACAAACCCAGAGTCTCCGCTGGTTACTTCAGTCACAAAACAAGCATCTTCCATATGAAACTTGTGTTGCATTTCATGGTAAAGCAAACAAAAAACCACAATGTTAAACACAGGGAACTAGTTTGGTTATTCTACAATTAATTGTACTACAAATTATACTACAATTAGAAAAGACGTTTAATGTCTTCAACAGAGCCTGAAGTCCCATTTAGCAACTTGCTAGCAACTGTCTTTTAAAAAAATAATCATGAGTGTACAGTAACTGGTGTGTTTCATGTCGTACAATAAAACGTGAAAGTTTCTTGGGCTTGTGTTAACCACGGACCTTATTTAAGGGATTTAACCAAAATCCCATTCAAAAACCCACTGACTTTGAGACGATGGAAGTGGAAGTGCTAAAATGGAATGAAAGAAGTAAAATCCATGGAATAAGAGAGTAAACAAATATTTTAGTGCTTTTTGATGCCAGAATCAGAACGCAAATATTTTGTATAGAATACTGTCATCAAAGACGGCAAACGCAGACATTTAAACAGACATAAATGGATGAAAACAGCTATGATTACTCTATTTTTAAAGCATAAATTCACTGTAAAAATGACTGTGAATTTAATGGTAAAAACTGTAAAAATGCTACGGTAAAAACCTGGTAACGGTAAGTTCTATATACGGTGAAAAACTGTGTTGGACAGTGCATGTAATTTTACGGTAGTATACCATTTTTTGAAGTGAAAAAGAACGTTAAATGTACAGTGAATAACCGTAAATTGACATTCCCAGAATTCCCTGTGTTTAATTTTTTTAATTGAATGTTTTTTTGTTGAAATAACTTTTTCTTCTTAGATTTTTCTTGGCAGTTTTGTACATGTTGTATGTTACATCTAATGTTGTTAAATTAATGTTTTTTGCATTATTTCAGTTCTATGTGTGTTACCATGATGCTGTTTACTGTTGGTGTGAAAGACACTGTGCACCTTCTATATATATTATTATTTCAAACCTCCTTGTGATGGGCTTTGGTTCATCGTGTGATGTAGTTGTCATCACCTGCTTTTGGTGGTTATCGGTGTATTACAAAGGTACAAAACAGATTTCAGTACTTTAAAATGTTGGTACATATCAGTTAAAAAATTCAGAAGCTACGGTATTTACCTGTACATTTAAGTGAAAACCGTGTAGAATAACAGTAATAAACCGTAATTATAGGATAAGAAATTACCATTTTTTACTGTTTTTTTCCTGACAGTATTTTTCCGTTTTTTTAACAGACATTTTCTGGCACCCCTGCTGCCAGAAAATTACTGTTTTTTTACGTTTTTTTTTTTTTTTTTTTACAGTGTAGGTCTACATTATATTCACACATGCTGTCATAGGAGACGCATTTTATTAGCCCTACAGTTACAGCATGACATAATATTATTTTAAAACTATTACTATTAACATTTTACATAACATTTATTTATCTCACAATTCTGACTTTTTTCTCACAAATGCAAGTTTATATCTCCTAATTCGAACTTTGTAATTAAATATAACCCAATAATAATGAGTTTGTCCATTCTCAGGGGAAAAAAGCCAGACACGAGAGAAAAAGAGAGAATGACGAGTTGTTTTTTCTTATCAGAGTTGTGATATTTAAACTCTGAATTTTAAGAATAAAGTCAGAATTTTGACATATAAACTCAAAATGATCTTTTTTTATTCTTTAATTCAATGGCTGCTACTTGAAACCATCATTTTCTGCAACCAAAAAAACAAAAAAACATCACCACTGTTTGCAAATACTAAATTGGTCTAAAAACAGCACCTTTTGGATAATGTTGTCTAGGTAAGTAACTCGCAAGGTTAAAGCCTTGACAAATGTTGGGTGCAAAAATTTTAATTCAGTTCAATGTGCATTTGCATACCTTCAATGTGACAGAATTTTTATGGAGAGTAAAAGAGAGCATAAACAAGTAATTCACAGTTACTTATTTTATATATTGATTCTGTGGAATAACCTTCCATATGACAGAAACAGTACACTGAAAATATACTGAAATTAATTACGTTTCATATAATCGGTCAATTAGTGTTTCAACTGCAGAAATATTTCAGTAAAACATTACATTTACCTCAGAAAAATCACTCAATGTCAGCTACATAGCAGTGTTGTTTTTGACAACCATCTTAGATTTAGTCTTAGTCTTAGTCTTTTGGACTAAAATGCTTCTTAGTTTTAGTCTAATTTTAGTCACTTGTATATGTGATAGTTTTAGTCCAATTTTAGTCGACGAAAAGTCAAAAAGGTTTTAGTCTAGTTTTAGTCAAAAAAAGGGAAAAAAGTAGTCTTTTAACAAATTAATGTAGGTCAGTGAGTATTTTGCTGTTGGGTAGTGTCACTTATAAGTTCTGAAAATAGCAGATCTGTAGTTCAACACAATGTGAGCTTCCGGATCGACTATTTTCACCAATAATTACAATAATGAAGGAATGTTTTAGAACATAAAAGACAAACAAGGATGGAATGCTAAAACGGCTTGCCATACTAGTATAGCAAAGAGTATTTAATGCTAAAACGGCTTGCCATAGCGGCGGATACGTTTTAAGTTTTAATTAGCATGCACAATAAGCGGAAATGTCATGCATTTTAAACGTCTGACGAACCACCCACTAACATTTTCGTCTATTCTCGTCTCGTCAACGAAAACTCACACACGTCTCGTCATGTTTTAGTCATCAACGAGCCATTTTTATCTCGCCATCGTCTCGTTATCGTCATGAAAAAAAGTGGCGTCAACGAAATGATTTCGTCATCGTTGACGAAAACAACACTGCTACATAGTCAATATACGCCACCGTTCAAAAGTTTGAGGTCAGTACATTTTTATTATTATTATTTTTTACATTCATTCACCAAGGATGCATTAAGTTAATAATTAAAAGTTTATCAAAAGTTAATAATAAATAATTTACATTGTTATAAAATTTATATTTTGAATAAACACTGTACTTAAAAAAAAATAATAATAAAAAATCACAGGTTCCAAAAAATATTTGTTGATATCATCCAACATTGATCATTCTAATAATAAATCAGCATATTAGAATGATTTCTGAAGGATCATGTGACACTTAAGACTGGAGTAACAGCTGACAAAAATCCAGCTTTTCATCACAGGAATAAATTCTATTTTAAAGTATGTTAAAATAAAAAACATTATTTTATATTGTAAAAACATTTTGCAATATTACAGTTTTTTTCTGTATTTTTAATCAAATAAATGCAGCCTTGATGAGCAGAAGAGACTATTACAAGTCCTACTGACCCCAAACTTTTGAACGGTAGTGTATTTTTACTTAATCTGTAAACCTTTTATCTTTTGATGTTTTGATGTTTTAGTAAAAAATTATTTTGTCGCATCACTGCATATAATAATTTCATGTGTATCACACAACAATGCATTTAAGCATACCGTTCTTAAAAAAAAGAGCCCCTAAAGATAAAAGAGGTGAGTGGGACGGGAATGGCAACAATGAAGAACACACTTTGGTCTCTTTAGTTTAACTTGCGGTGAAAAAAAACTGAAACATTTTTCCTGTGACAGTCTGACTTGATCATCAGCTCCTCACCTTCATGAATGCATCTGCTTGTGCACGATGGACACACCTGACAGAGGAAACGGAGGAGGGGCTGATGATGCAATGATTGATGAAGCAGATTAGTGGAGAAACCAGCGACAGCTTAACCTTTCATTCCAGCCGTAATCGCTGCAGAAGACACTCCTCCGCTCCACTCGTGTGTGTGAACGCAGGGAAAACTGTGGCCATGCCACTGAGAGTGTGTTTGCGTGTTTGTGGGTGTATATGCGTGCAAATGCGTGTGTGCATAAGGATTGCTGATTGAATAATAAATGCACAGGGACACCTCATGGTGTTTACCAACCTGGTAGAGACACCTGCTCTCCTACACACACACACACACACACACACGCGCACACACACGCACGCACGCACGCACGCGCACGCGCACACACACACACACACACACACACACACACACACACACACACGCACACACGCACACACACACACACTTTCAGTTACTGCTCACACCTACACTAGCACATAACAAATAATTAAAACCAGGCAGTACCTGTTTAAAAAAAAACAAAAAAACATATCTGCTTATGGAACTACTTTATCTACTTGTGGAATCTACTTTAAAGAAATATAACAGTTTAAAAAAATCATGAGTAGGGTGCAACTGGTGTGTTTCATGTCGTACAATAAAATATTAAAGTATCTTGGGCTTGTGTTAACCACGGACCTTATTTAAGGGATTTAACCAAAATCCCATTCAAAAACCCATTGACTTTGAGACGATGGAAGTGGAAGTGCTAAAATGGAATGAAAGAAGTAAAATCCATGGAATAAGAGAGTAAAAAAAAATATTTTAGTGCTTTTTGATGCCAGAATCGGAACGCAAATAATTTGTATAGAATACTGACATCATTTAGATGGACATATGTGACCCTGGAGCACAAAACCAGTCTTAAGTCGCTGGGATATATTTGTAGCAATAGCCAAAAATACATTGTATGGGTCAAAATTATTGATTTTTCTTTTATGCCAAAAATCATTAGGAAATTAAGTAAAGATCATGTTCCATGAAAATTTTTTGTAAAATTCCTACTATAAATATATCAAAATGTAATTTTTGATTAGTAATATGCATTGTTAAGAACTTAATTTGGACAACTTTAAAGGTGATTTTCTCAGTATTTTGATTTTTTTGCACCCTCAGATTCTAGATTTTCAAATAGATGTATCTCGGGCCAAATATTGTCCTATCCTAACAAACCATATATCAATAGAAAGCTTATTTATTGAGCTTGTGTACATCTCAGTTTTGTAAAATTTAACCTTATGACTGGTTTTGTGGTCCAGGGTCACATATATGGATGAAAACTGCTATGATTATTTACTGCTTTTAAAGCATAAATTTGATTTAAACAATATGTCTACATAATATTCACACATGCTGTCATAGGAGACGTATTGTATTAGCCCTGCAGTTACAGCATGACGTAATATTATTTTAAAACTGTTACTATTAACATTTTACATAACAGTTATTTATTTTAATTAAACAATTCTGACTTTATCTCTCACAAATGCAAGTTTATATCTCCTAGTTCGAACTTTATAATTGCATATAACCCAACTATAGTGAGTTTGCCAATTCTCAGGGGAAAAAAGCCAGACACGAGGGGAAAAGAGAGAATGACGAGTTGTTTTTCTTATCAGAGTTGTGATATTTAATCTCGGAATTTTCAGAATAAAGTCAGAATTTTGAAATATAAACTCAAATTGACCTTTTTTATTCTTTTATTCAATGGCTGCTACGTCATTTTCAGCAAAAAAAAATCGACTTATCTACTTATGGAAGACCGTTTTTGGCACCAGTTAAAATTTTTTAAAAAGGTTATTGCGACTTGATATCTCACAATTCTGACTTTTTTTTCTCAGAATTGTGAGATATAAATTCACAATTGCTAGTTATAAAGTCAGAATGGCAAGATATAAACTTGCAGTTCTGAGAAATAAAGTCGCAAATGCATGATATAAAGTCACAATTGCAAGTTATTAAGTCAGAATTGTGAGATATGAACTCGCAATTCTATGAACATAGTCTTTTTTTCTCCTCAAAACTGGCCTTTATAACTCGCAATATCGAGTTTATATCCTACAATTCTGACTTTATAACTCACAATTGTGCATTTGTATCTCAAAGTTCTGAAAAAAAAATTCAAAACTGTGAGATGTAAACTCGCAATTACTATTTATATTTTTTATTCTGTGGCAGAAATATGCTTCCATATATCTATGAGCCTATTACAGAGCAGAAATAAACAACAGTCAGTCAGTGCATGTCGCTAATAAGTTGCATGTTCTGCATGTATGTGAATTTTTTATTACATATTATTAGCATTATTATTAAGGAATATCATACAACCAAAATATTATTTTAGCTATGTTTTAATGTATACAATTCTGTTGTGCAAACTGTGTTTTTTTTTTTTTTTTTTTTTTTGGGGAATGAATTAATACGATTTTAATTTGTTAAGATTTTATTAATTCATTTCATTAGATACCAATTTTTCATGATGACTTTGTATTCACTCATAAAAAAATAAGAAAGAAATTTTTTTTATGGAAAACACAGAATTTTAAGGAAAAATAAAATGGATTTCACGAGGTCCTAAATTAAAAGGTAGCCACTCTGTGGAATTTAATTGTGAACAAACTAAATATTTAAATTCATTCTGAAGGTCTAACAAAGATGTGACCCTGGAGCACAAAACCAGTCGTATTTTTCAAAATTGAGATTTATGCATCATCTGAAAGCTGAATAAATAAGCTTTTTGTTAGGATAAGATACAACTGCAATCTGAGGGTGCAAAAAATCTAAATATGGAGAAAATCACCTTTAAAGTTGTTCAAATGAAGTTCTTAGCAATGCATATCACTAATCAAAAATTTCTTTTAAAATATCTCCATGGAACATGATCTTTGCTTAATATCCTAATGATTTTTGGCATAAAAGAAAAATTTATAATTTGTACAACGTATTTTTGGCTAAGTTTTGTTGCCCAGAGTCACATATGTGGAAAGCATTACCTTCCCTATGAATGTTAGGCTAAATGAATATTGTGATAAATATCAATATTATATATTATATAACAAAGTGATTCATTAATTGCAAATGAAAATTTGCAATGCACTCTAAAACATAATATTTCTCTCTTTACAGAGAAGAGCAAACATCCACGTCGACGGCAAATTGCCGTTAATACCAAGCATGCGCTTTTGACTTTAAATATTTGCGCTGGCACCCAAACGGCTCTGACAACACTTTGGACGACACACCGCGCTCATCTCGCCGTGGGTTAAACCAACACTCACAAGAGCCCGTGACTGCATCCGCTAATAAGCAGCAAATGGAAATTCAACATGCCCTAGTGTGCTTCACATCAATGAAAGAGAAAGCATTAAATCGCTATGGCAACTCAGCAGTGATTTGGTTCAGCTCAGCGCCTATTCTGAGGAATTACGGCTTCTTCATAATCAAATCAAGTACCTGGAGGAAACGGTGCATCAAAACTGGATATCCAAGTACTCAAACATTCTTCTGTTAAACAGGATAATGTTACACAGCAAAACAAAGCCAAGGCAGGCACCATCATTACTATTGCCTATGTCTGGCGTAAGGGATTTGAACAAACACAAACACTAAGCTCATCCTGCAGCGTCTGTACTACAGACATGAATGATACCTCAAAGCATACAGCTTGTTAAATGATTATAGGACATTTTTACGATGTTCTTCTGGCCATTTAAAAGTAGACACAGATTCTGACAACATATAAATCACAGAAATGAAGTGTACAAAATAAATATATATCAGATCAGCGTTATAGTTAAGTAAAACTAAAACTTAATTTTCATTAAACTAAAATAAAACTCAAGGGAAATCAAAAAATTAATATCAGACGAAAAACTCGAATGAAAATTCAAAATGTTGCCAACTAACTGAAATAAAAATAAGTTTAAACTTTAGTAATTAAAATGCTTAACACTCAAAATTAATACAAATTAAATGCTAAATATAAACTGAGATTAATCAAATATGAAATGGAATATAAAAATAAAATGTTTAAATATTTTTTTGAAATATTAAAATATTTCAATTTGAAATGAAATATAAAAATAAAACTATAAAAGTATATAAATGATGGTCTACTTGTGTTTTTTTTTTTTTTTTTTGGAAGGCTCTTAAAAGCATGAAATTGACTTATCCTTGTCTGAATTACAGTGGTATGCAAACGTTTAGAAAACCCTTGCTGAATCTGTGAAAATGTGAATAATTGTAGCAAAATAAGAGAGATCATACAAAATGCATATTATTTTTTATTTAGTACTGACTTGAGTAAGATATGTTACATAAAATATGTTTGCATACAGTCCACAAGACAAAAACAATAGCTGAAATTATTAAAATAACCCCCTTCAAAAGATTGAAAACCCTTGGTTCCTAATACTGTCTGTGGATATCTGGATGATCCACAACTGTTTTTTTTGTTTTGTAATGGTTGTTCATGAGTCCCTTGTTTGTTCTAAACAGTTAAACTGTGCACTGTTCTTCAGAAAAATCCTCCAGGTCCTGCAGATTCTTCAGTTTTCCAGCATCTTTTGCATTCTTGAGCCCTTTCCAACTGTATGATTTAGAGATCCATCTTTTCACACTGAGGACAACTGAGGGACTCATATGCAACTATTACAGAAGGTTCAAACACTCTCTGATGCTCCAGAAGAAAAAAAGCCAGGGGGTGAAAACTTTTGAACAAAATGAAGATTCTCATTTTGTTGAAATATCTTTCTTTTTTTTATTTAGTACTGCCCTTCGGAAGCAACAGAAGACAAATTAGGTACAATTTACCTTAATTTTCAAATTCAAAACCTTCTGGAGCGTCAGTGAATGTTTGAACCGTTTTTAATAGTTGTGTTTGAGCTCAATTGTCCTCAGTGTGAAAAGATGGATCTTAAAATCATACAGTCACTAGGACCTAAAGGATTTTTCTGAAGAACAGTGCTCAGTTTAACTGTTCAGAACAAACAAGGGACTCATCCACAAGGGTTCACAAATCTTTGAAGGGGGTTATTTTAATATTTTTTTTTAGCTAATTTTTGTCTTGTGGACTATATGTAAACATCTTGTATTTAAAATATCTTACTCAGGACAGTGCTAAATAAAAAATAACAAACATTTTGTAAGATCTCTCTTATTTTGTTACAATTGTTCACATTTTCACAGATTCTGCAAGGGGTTCCCAAACCTTTGCATGCCACTGTATATATACACTTACAGTTAAAAATTAAATAAATAAATAAAATTAAAGCTAAACTAAAATTAAAAATTAAAAACAAAAGAAATATAATGATATAAATACAATAAATTATTAATAAATACTCAAATACTGAATAATAGTGACAGTAACTGCCTGGCAACAGCAAAGTCATGGGTTTAATTCACAAAAAAAAGCATTCATTAAATTAATTAAAAAAGCAGAAAATAATGAAGACCATCAACATTAAAGAAGTACATTTAAATATCCTATTCATTTAACTCTTTCACAAGGGTGGACAGCAGCTGAATGGACCTCTATGCAGGTTTGTAAGACATCTGACACTTCACTGTGCAGACCTGCTGATAAACAGGCCAACCTCCTGCTGTGCCCCGGAGTGACTTTTTAGGGCTGAGAGAACGAGTGCGAGTCATGTTGTTGGAAACAGGGCCGTACGTCTTCCTGAGAAACCCCAAATGCGCACTTGCTTGTCTAGAGGCACATAAAGCTAAGCAGGTCTGACACAACTATGCTGACCTGACAGAAATTCGTCAAAACGCTGGCCGTCCTGTCTCTCGCTGTCCATCAATCGCTGAAATGAAGGTACGAGAGCATGGGGTCAGCAGCGACGGCAGAGGCGATCCATACGCCGCATTGATTTTAGATTATTCCAGTGCTTCCAAACCACCCACACCGCCAGCCCCGCAAAGCATGCTGGGAAGTGGCATAGTTCTCGCAGCGCCACTAAATAAGGTTGGGCATGTGATCTGTTGTGGAACAGAATGACATGCCAGACAAAAACACACTAACAAAGTGAAATACATTAGGCTAACATAAAAACACAGCATGATGAATGTTGGATTTTCCAAGTCGCAAGACTTTGCAAGCTCTGCCTATTTTGACAACAAAGCGGGTGAAAAACAAATCCAATAACGAATCCAACTCAAAGGTGTTTGTTAAAATGTTACATTGTTACAAAAGATGTATGCTGTTCTTTTGAACTTTCTATTGAGCAGTATGCATTTAATACAGTAAATACAGGAGGAATATTTGACCCTGGACCACAAAAACCAGTCATAATTGAGATTCTTACGTCATCTGAAAGCTTATGTTTGTTCAAATAGGACAATGTTTGTCGGAGATACAACTATTTGAAAACCTGGAATCTGAGGGTGCAAAAAAATCTAAATATTGAGAAAATCACCTTAAAAGTTGTCCTTAGCAATGCATACTAATCAAAAAACAAGTTTTTATATATTTATGGTAGAAAATTTACTAAATATCTTCATGTAACATGATCTTTACTTAATATGCTAATGATTTTTGGCATAAAAGAAGAATCGATCATTTTGACCCATACAATGTATTTTTGGCTATTGCTACAAATATACCCGTGCTACTTAAGACCGCCAGCTGGTGGCGCTATGTCTATAACTGATTATTGGCATGTAGATGTCCTCAGGCCAGCACTTTTATCAAACATATGAAGTTTGGTGCAGATTGAACATGGTATGCTTGAGTTAGTGTAAGACACTAACAGGTGGTGCTATGATAATAACTGAATATTGGCTTACAGATTGGCTTTTAGACTGAACAAATATAATGTCTATGTGATTGCATCTCAAGGAGTAATTCATTACAGAGTAAAACATGTTACTTCCTGTCTTCAGGTCAGGAGTCTTATCAAACGTGTAGTTTAGGGCAATTATAGCAACTTCCTGTTTCGTGGCGAAACATCGGAATTTGTCAGGCCGCCACGGACACACCCTTCAATGAAAAATCTAGATCTTCACAATTTAGCGTCACAAAGGGCTTTAGATTAGACTCACCAAATTTGGTGTTGATCTGAATAAATCTCTAGGAGGAGTTTGGTAAAGTACGACGCCTGAAAATGGAAAAGTGACAAAATTTGTGGAGAAAGTGAAACATAACCAACTTCCTGTTGGGTTTCGGGTTTTCCTCCAAGAGACTTTTTTGTAGGCATTGGTGTGTTACACTTTTGTGCCAATTTTCGTACGTGTATGAGAAACGTAGTGGAAGGGGCACTTCATTGAACGTGAATAAGTGACGCTATCGAGCCATTTTGCCACACCACCTTCTAAAACCCAAATCAGACGTAAATTGTCGGCACTTCTGTTTTCAAGCCCTCAAAAACGTGATTCATTTTGGAGAAGAAGAAGAAGTAACAGAGCAATTCCAATAGGATCATTAAATTTTTTACATTTATCCAAATAGAACAAAAATATTTCACAGCATAACAGTTCTAACTGTATTTTTCACCAAATAAATGCAGACTTTTTTCTAAAACATTTAATCAAATCAAATTTTACAGACCCAAATTTTGAAACAGTAGCGTACCCAATATACTAGACCCGTTTTATTGTCAAAAGCCATTACAGAATATCCTAGAGACGAGGGAGTGGGCTCCAAAAAAGTAGAACCACACAGTAACCACCAACAATATCATAGAAACTTTATAGCAAGGTCCTAGTAACCTGAAACACCCCAGCAAAATGATGGCATGTTGCTCACAGCAAAACACCACCAAGAATGTCTTCAGAAAAATAAAAGTCTAACTGCAAGAATGTAGTCATCATATGCTCCCACTACCAATTTTATTTTAGAGCATTATAAAAATATCCATCCTGCACAGCATACTTACCCGGAAAATGCTGCTTACATAAATATTTTGATTAGTCGTGCAAAAACTGCCAACCCATCTCTACCCTATTAACCAAAAATAGCTCTGGCTACAGGCCAGCGGCACTCTCTTAGTTAAGGGAAAACTGCTTCACTCACAGTTTTTTCCCATTTCCACTTTCTATTTTGGAACATCGATGGTAAATCTTTATTTTTAGGTTTTTCAGATTATTGGAAGGCTAAGAGTGACACAAAAACATGCTGTAAACACCAGGCTATACAATCAATACAAGCTCTTTAGTTACATTTGTCCCGTAAGTGTGTGTCACACTATGGATGCATGTTCGCCACATGATCTCAGTAGGAAAAGACCTTCAGACCAGAAACGAAGGAGAAAAAAAGACCAAAACAGAGTCAAATTTAATTGACCCCATTTTCTTTTTAATACATTCTCCTGTTCTTATTGAAACTAGGGACAAATCATGCATATTACACAAATGAACAAACGTGCCCCAGCCCTGAAACTACTTTCGGATCGCCTAGACCTTTCACGTTTTTTTTTTTTTTTCATTTTTCATGATTACATTATTTTCTGATGGATAAAATCAGTTATTTTCCCCACATTTTTATCATGTTTGACTTGGAAATATGTCAGTTTACAGAAACAGAAAGTGTTGTAAATACATTTTCATGTTGAAAGTAGGCCTATACATATTTTATCAAACATGTGAAGATTGGGCCAGATTGAACATTGTATGTCTGAGTTATAGCAACTTCCTGTTTCATGGCGAAACATCGAAATTTGTCAGGCCGCCACAGACACTCCCTTCAATGAAAACTCTAGATCTTCGCAATTTAACATCACAAAGGGCTTTAGATTAGACTCACCAAAATTGGTGTTGATCTGAATAAATCTCTAGGAGGAGTTTGGTAAAGTACAACGCCTGAAAATGGAAAAGTGACACAAAATTTGTGGAGAAAGTGAAACGTAACCAACTTCCTGTTGGGTTTCGGGTTTTCCTTCAAGAGACTTTTTTGTAGGTATTGGTGTGTTACACGTTTGTGCCAATTTTCGTACATGTATGAGAAACGTAGTGGGAGGGGCACTTCATTGAACGTGAATAAGTGACGCTATCGAGCCATTTTGCCACACCACCTTCTAAAACCCAAATCAGACGTAAATTGTCGGCACTTCTGTTTTCAAGCGTGTTTAAGCCCTCAAAAATAATTACATTATTTTCTGATGGATAAAATCAGTTATTTTCCCCACATTTTTATCATGTTTGACTTGGAAATATGTCCGTTTACAGAAACAGAAAGTTTTGTAAATACATTTTCATGTTGAAAGTAGGCCTATACATATTTTATCAAACATGTGAAGATTGGGCCAGATTGAACATTGTATGTCTGAGTTATAGCAACTTCCTGTTTCGTGGCGAAACATCGAAATTTGTCAGGCCGCCACAGACACTCCCTTCAATGAAAACTCTAGATCTTCGCAATTTAACGTCACAAAGGGCTTTAGATTAGACTCACCAAATTTGGTGTTGATCTGAATAAATCTCTAGGAGGAGTTTGGTAAAGTACAACGCCTGAAAATGGAAAAGTGACACAAAATTTGTGGAGAAAGTGAAACGTAACCAACTTCCTGTTGGGTTTCGGGTTTTCCTTCAAGAGACTTTTTTGTAGGTATTGGTGTGTTACACGTTTGTGCCAATTTGCGTACATGTATGAGAAACGTAGTGGGAGGGGCACTTCATTGAACGTGAATAAGTGACGCTATCGAGCCATTTTGCCACACCACCTTCTAAAACCCAAATCAGACGTAAATTGTCGGCACTTCTGTTTTCAAGCGTGTTTAAGCCCTCAAAAATAATTACATTATTTTCTGATGGATAAAATCAGTTATTTTCCCCACATTTTTATCATGTTTGACTTGGAAATAAGTCCGTTTACAGAAACAGAAAGTGCTGTAAATACATTTTCATGTTGAAAGTAGGCCTATACATATTTTATCAAACATGTGAAGATTGGGCCAGATTGAACATTGTATGTCTGAGTTATAGCAACTTCCTGTTTCGTGGCGAAACATCGAAATTTGTCAGGCCGCCACAGACACTCCCTTCAATGAAAACTCTAGATCTTCGCAATTTAACGTCACAAAGGGCTTTAGATTAGACTCACCAAAATTGGTGTTGATCTGAATAAATCTCTAGGAGGAGTTTGGTAAAGTACAACGCCTGAAAATGGAAAAGTGACACAAAATTTGTGGAGAAAGTGAAACGTAACCAACTTCCTGTTGGGTTTCGGGTTTTCCTCCAAGAGACTTTTTTGTAGGTATTGGTGTGTTACACGTTTGTGCCAATTTGCGTACATGTATGAGAAACGTAGTGGGAGGGGCACTTCATTGAACGTGAATAAGTGACGCTATCGAGCCATTTTGCCACACCACCTTTTAAAACCCAAATCAGACGTAAATTGACGGCACTTCTGTTTTCAAGCGTGTTTAAGCCCTCAGAAATAATTACATTATTTTCTGATGGATAAAATCAGTTATTTTCCCCACATTTTTATCATGTTTGACTTGGAAATATGTCCGTTTACAGAAACAGAAAGTGCTGTAAATACATTTTCATGTTGAAAGTAGGCCTATACATATTTTATCAAACATGTGAAGATTGGGCCAGATTGAACATTGTATGTCTGAGTTATAGCAACTTCCTGTTTCGTGGCGAAACATCGAAATTTGTCAGGCCGCCACAGACACTCCCTTCAATGAAAACTCTAGATCTTCGCAATTTAACGTCACAAAGGGCTTTAGATTAGACTCACCAAAATTGGTGTTGATCTGAATAAATCTCTAGGAGGAGTTTGGTAAAGTACAACGCCTGAAAATGGAAAAGTGACACAAAATTTGTGGAGAAAGTGAAACGTAACCAACTTCCTGTTGGGTTTCGGGTTTTCCTCCAAGAGACTTTTTTGTAGGTATTGGTGTGTTACACGTTTGTGCCAATTTTCGTACATGTATGAGAAACGTAGTGGGAGGGGCACTTCATTGAACGTGAATAAGTGACGCTATCGAGCCATTTTGCCACACCACCTTCTAAAACCCAAATCAGACGTAAATTGTCGGCACTTCTGTTTTCAAGCGTGTTTAAGCCCTCAAAAATAATTACATTATTTTCTGATGGATAAAATCAGTTATTTTCCCCACATTTTTATCATGTTTGACTTGGAAATAAGTCCGTTTACAGAAACAGAAAGTGCTGTAAATACATTTTCATGTTGAAAGTAGGCCTATACATATTTTATCAAACATGTGAAGATTGGGCCAGATTGAACATTGTATGTCTGAGTTATAGCAACTTCCTGTTTCGTGGCGAAACATCGAAATTTGTCAGGCCGCCACAGACACTCCCTTCAATGAAAACTCTAGATCTTCGCAATTTAACGTCACAAAGGGCTTTAGATTAGACTCACCAAAATTGGTGTTGATCTGAATAAATCTCTAGGAGGAGTTTGGTAAAGTACAACGCCTGAAAATGGAAAAGTGACACAAAATTTGTGGAGAAAGTGAAACGTAACCAACTTCCTGTTGGGTTTCGGGTTTTCCTCCAAGAGACTTTTTTGTAGGTATTGGTGTGTTACACGTTTGTGCCAATTTGCGTACATGTATGAGAAACGTAGTGGGAGGGGCACTTCATTGAACGTGAATAAGTGACGCTATCGAGCCATTTTGCCACACCACCTTTTAAAACCCAAATCAGACGTAAATTGACGGCACTTCTGTTTTCAAGCGTGTTTAAGCCCTCAGAAATAATTACATTATTTTCTGATGGATAAAATCAGTTATTTTCCCCACATTTTTATCATGTTTGACTTGGAAATATGTCCGTTTACAGAAACAGAAAGTGCTGTAAATACATTTTCATGTTGAAAGTAGGCCTATACATATTTTATCAAACATGTGAAGATTGGGCCAGATTGAACATTGTATGTCTGAGTTATAGCAACTTCCTGTTTCGTGGCGAAACATCGAAATTTGTCAGGCCGCCACAGACACTCCCTTCAATGAAAACTCTAGATCTTCGCAATTTAACGTCACAAAGGGCTTTAGATTAGACTCACCAAAATTGGTGTTGATCTGAATAAATCTCTAGGAGGAGTTTGGTAAAGTACAACGCCTGAAAATGGAAAAGTGACACAAAATTTGTGGAGAAAGTGAAACGTAACCAACTTCCTGTTGGGTTTCGGGTTTTCCTCCAAGAGACTTTTTTGTAGGTATTGGTGTGTTACACGTTTGTGCCAATTTTCGTACATGTATGAGAAACGTAGTGGAAGGGGCACTTCATTGAACATGAATAAGTGACGCTATCGAGCCATTTTGCCACACCACCTTTTAAAACCCAAATCAGACGTAAATTGACGGCACTTCTGTTTTCAAGCGTGTTTAAGCCCTCAAAAATAATTACATTATTTTCTGATTGATAAAATCAGTTATTTTCCCCACATTTTTATCATGTTTGACTTGGAAATATGTCCGTTTACAGAAACAGAAAGTGTTGTAAACACATTTTTATGTTGAAAGTAGGCCTATACATGATATTATTCTACATATTACATAAAAAGCGCTTTAAAACAATGTTTGAAATGATGCTTGAGTATAGTAAATAATAAGAATCTGTGCTATTTTGGTATATTCATTATCTTAGTGCAATATAGATGCTTGCAAACTAAAGTCACGTTGACCTGAGGATGTAGCAACCATAGCAACAGCACACCGCTGTCTTTCGATAGGTTCAGTATCAGACATAAGTGCTCTCATTATTTCTCACTTTATTGGATGAAGAGTGCTTTAAAACAATGACTCTTCTGCAAACAAAAATAATACAAATCTGTATATTAGTATCTTCGTTATATTACTATTAGGGTGTAATATAAACACTGGCAAATTAGGAAGTAACTGATCTGTGTCAGACAACACCACAATTACTGTCTTTATTTCTCACTTTATTACAGTTGACTGTTGTAAATGGCCTTTAAAATTGGTAGGTTGTAAGTCAACCTCAGTTTGCACACTATGCAAATCATCAAGAGCAAAAAAAGCAAGAATGCGTGTTGTAACAGTTGGAGAAACTGTCTCCAGAAACGTCGCAAAACACACGCGCATGCAAGAATTTAAGCCTAATGTACATTTGCTAAGCGTCGCAACTATGTGTACTTACCGAAGATTACACAACGCTCTTAATGATGTCCTCAAAAAACAGTCTGTTTGATCTGAGAGTGTCCACAGGAGTCACTTAGTCAAACATTTACTCAAGGAAGTCATTATGGTGTTGATAAACTGAGTTTGTGGAATAACTAGATGAGAGCGGGGGCTCGAGGGATTGGGCGGGGGTGAAGAAGCGTGACAGTTTTCAGTGCTGAGTGCATCAACAACTGTTAAAACAGAATGGAACAAACAGCGTCCGCCCAAAAGCTAAACACACAGTCTGTTGCTCTTGGATACAAGCAGAGCAAACAGCAAACAGCAAACAGCGCTTTCATGAGAATCCAAATACACCAGGAATACAGTAATATATCTGTAACATCCTGAAATATGAATGATATCTGTATGATAACGCATGTGAAATCATATGCTTTATAGCCAAACGAACGCCCAAGGCGTAGAGGCCATACAAAATTTTGGTTGATTAGAAATATACAAATCCAACAGACGTGGAGAAGAAACCACAAAGATATCAGAACTACATCTTTTCCAGAGAATTGTTCCAGCTTAATGAGCGATAAAATCAGACCCACCCAATCCATTTAAAGCAAGTGACGACATAATTATAGCGCACGCTTGGAGTAAATAAAACTTTATTGTCCATTGGTGTGGACGTTAAAATAATTAAAGTTATTCTTGTCGTTATCATTCTTGATGTAAATTGGTCTTAGGTCAATGGAAATGTCTGTTTGTTTAATGGTCTGCTAAACGAATTAACGTAAATTAAAAAAGAAAAGTGAAATGCATGAAAACTGAAATTACTGGAAACATTTACTGTGCACCACTGTGCTACGGCAGAACCTGGAAAATATCTCAACGAAAACTATGAATGAAAAACAGAGCAGTTTACGGATCACGATCACGCATCTAAAAAATTCAGGCTGACTCAACCGCCTACTGGAAAATGAAGATGATGCTAGCTGTGTTTTAGAGCATTTTTGCATGTTTCTAGAATTTACTGATACTGAGCCTCGATGTTCAATCGAGTGGAAATGATTTTGCAGGTTTCGTCCAGTCGTGATGTTCTGCTGAATTTCTTCAGGCTTCCTCTGTGTGACTTTGGGACTGGACGCTCCTCATCAAATCCAGGGCTAAATAAACTCTTCAAACAGCCAGTCTCATAAAATCTAGCTCATAAGCTGGAGAAGATGTCAATATAATGTCAAACTGTAAATGTGCTTCACTGAAATTGCTATTTGTTGAGTAAGTGAGAGACTCGGGAAATGTAAATCAATGCATCTTTGAAAAACCAAAGCCATTTGCATTGGCGAAGCAACTAAGAACCGTCTAGAACGAGCTTGTAGACCATTTTGGACCAAGTGGTGGTTAATGGAGAAATGCACTTCCAGAACAAAGATTTACAGATAATGTACTGACCCCCTTGTCATCCAAGATGTTCATGCCTTTCATTCTTCAGCTGTTAAGAAATTAACAACTTCCAAAATCTAGTTTAAATGCGGCTTCAAATGATCCCAAATGCAGTTGTAAACCATCCCAGCTGAGAAAGAAGGGTATTATCTAGCAAACAATTGTTTTTTATTGCAATTTATATACTTTTTAACCTCAAATGCTTCTCTTGTCTTGCTCTGCCTGAACTGTTTTTTTCCCAATTCAAGACAGTTATGGGTATGTCAAAAACTCCCGTCTTATTTTCTTCCTCAACTTCAAAATTAATTTCAAAATCATCACCAAAATGAACCAAAAAGGTACCAAAAAGAAGTACACTTCACGTTTATTTTATTAAGTATAGTTAAGTAAAGTTCAAGTATATTTAAGAATGCGTTATGTAGTAAGTATAAAAATATCAGTGAACTAGTAGTATACTTTTAAGTGTACTATTTTTAATACTCCTTGGGACTACATTGGCCCAATTTCTAGTATATAAAAGTAGAGTTTTAAGTATAATTTAAGTATAATAGTAGTAGTAGTTTTCAGTACTGCAAGTATACAAAAATTTAACTTATAGGTATACTGTACTAGTACACTCATTTTTTATTTTTACACGTTGAAGTATAGTCTCAGTAGTTTAGTAGTTTTATACTGAAAGTATACTCGTAAGTTTTCTTTAACTGTACTTTACATCATACTTTAAGTGTACTACCGTATCCCTATTTATTTGTATATATTTTGTCATATGAATATCTGAACAAAACATCAAAAGAAAAAAACAGGGTATCTGCTTGCAAACAAAACTTCAAGCTTCATGCAAGCTTCTTTTTTATAAACACTTGAATGTGGGTAAGTTTCATAAATAATAAATACATAAATAAACAATATTTTGACAAAAGACTATTCATGATAATCAAAACGTAGATGGGGTCGATCAGCACCCCAAAGCTTGACAGTCATCTGTTGTTTCAGTTTCTTCTTCACTTGTGTTTTGGAAATTCTGTACAGAAGATGTGTAATAGAGCCCCTAGTGTATAACAATGAGCACAAGTATAGCTCAAATATACTTAGACTTTTTCTAAGTATAAGTCAAGTATACTTCAATGTCATTTTAAGTACATTTCTGAGAAGTATATAAAGCACATTTCAGAGAAGTACATAAAAAGTAGACTGAAAGTATACGTTTCTATTTTAAAGTTTAAAATAAGTATACTAATAGTACACTTGAATAAACTTCCTTTTTGTAAGGGAAGCTCAAACATTCTTAACAAAAAAGGTAAAACAGCAATGTAGGGTGATTTTGAAGTTGAGGGAGAAAATGAGATGGGAGTTTTTTGAGTACATTTTTTAAAAAAAACAATCGTTTCGCTAGACTATTATTCTTTGGCTGGGATCGTTTAGAGTCCTTTGAAGCCGCAATTTAACTGCACTTTGGAAGTTCAAACTCAGGGCACCATAGAAGTCCACTACATGGAGAAAAATTCTGAAGTGTTTTCCTCAATAAACATAATTTCTTAACGACTGAAGAAAGAAAGACATGAACATCTTGGATGACAAGGGGGTGAGTACATTATCTGTAAATCTTTGTCCTGAAAGTGAACTACTCCTTTAACCACCACTTGGTCCAAAATGGTCTACAATCTTGTTCTAGACGGTTCTTAGTTGTTGTTGTTTTACAGCAGGCTTTTATGACTCCTCGCCAAAGGAAATGGCTTTGGTTTTTCAAAGATGCATTGATTTACATTTCCCGAGTCTCTCACTTACTCAACAAACAGCCATTTTAGTGAAGCTCATTAACAGTTTGACATTATATTGACATCTTCTCCAGCTTATGAGCTAGATTTTATGAGACTGGCTGTTTAAAGAGTTTATTTAGCCCTGGATTTGATGAGGAGCGTCCAGTCCCAAAGTCACACAGGGGAAGCCTGAAGAAATTCAGCAGACCATCACGACTGGACAAAATACCCCCAAAATCTTTTCCACTCGATTGAACATCGAGGCTCTTGATGCTTACACATTTACCCGCCAGATTATTAATAGAAAATAAAAACTTTGTTTCCATAGCAACAGTTATAGTCCATATGGAAAGTGTCTCCTCCTGTTGCCAAGACAACCAACCCACGATGAACTCGCAGTTGAACGATGTAGAGAGCTGTTGATCTATCCCCAAACAAGCCTGGACAACATACAAAACTGACCTTAAGAACAGAGTTTGGCTAATATATTGAAATCTTGAGGCTGGAGAAAGAAAATCTCGCCCAGATTTGTTTTCTGGGATTTTGGGAATGTTTAAAACATAACACGTATTCTTTCTGTATTCTCATTAAACCTACAGTATTTACAGCAGACCAACTCTAGTTAAATAAATGAAAGCATAATTTCCCCTTCTCTCCGTTACAGACATGATGTCACAGAAGATTCCATTAACATTGCTGTGTGCACAGACTCCAGAACTGGGATACGGCTCTGAATATTCCCACTCCCGCGACTGTATGAGAAGAGGCCAAGGGTCAAACTGCACGCCCCAAAACTAAACAAGCCCTAAAACTCAGTCCCTACAATGCTTTCAGTCTTCAAACTGGCTCTGTGTAAAGCATGTGGAAGTGTTTAATAAATGAATAGGGGTCTGGAATTGAACATTGGTTCCTGTTCAGAACCGGTTCCAGTAAAAAAAAAATATCTTAATCGTTCTTAAACTTCTGTATTTTATTGCAAATGCGGATGTAGCGTTGTACTACCATACTTCAACAGTAGTTTGGGAAAAGTGTTGCATCGCTACTGAATCATCAGTGCCACGACAAAACAAATTACGCACAGTTTAAATGAACAAAATGAGACGACAAAACGAATAACACAAACACTGCATGACAATAAACACAGTACAATGTAGGACTCTTGTGATCAGTGGTGTGAGTATTTAACGTTGTGCGCTTCAAAAGATTATAACTAACTAACAAGTAGTTAAAGATATGTGGGTCAAAGACAAGAAAGGTACAAAAGTGATTTTATGTTCACAGAAACACATTAAATGTAGTAAAGTGTCTACTTTTAAGATTTCAAATCAGTTTTTGAAGAATAAAATGTCAAAATTTGGTTGAAATAATGTTACATTGTCATTCATAATAATAAGCATCAAACAACATGCTTGTTCTGACTTGTACATATTAAAATATATAAAAGAATAAGTGAACATATAAAATTTTATTGTGTTTTAAATTAGTAAAAATTCTTACTGACAAATGGGCAACACCTAAGATAGTGACAAATTTTAAAAATGTAGAATTACAGCGTATTAGTATTTAGGGTGAAAGTAATTTGTCTTTTAATATGTCATGAATGGATTTTTGTTGTATGTCTGACAAGACTGTTACACTGAATAATATTTTAATGGGTTTTTCTGTAAATTTGTAAAATTAAATAAGCATCAGCTGTATACAAAGTGGCCAACATTTGGCTTTCAACCACTGAAAATGGGTAACGTTCAACAATTTGGACATTACGCCTCATTGAGATCCTCATATCTCAGGGACTGAATGACGTAGGGCCTTAAAAATAAAGATTCAAAAATAAAAGTTTATTACCAACTATAATCTAAAATCATATTGCAATATCTTTAATACTTCTTGAGTTATAGGCACGCAAACTTTGGAAAGAGGGTATTTATGGCACTCAGACTGGCTTGTTCAATGCAGTTTTCTTGACAGAAAGAAACGAGATACATCTCCAGTTTTAACATCATTTGTTCTTCAGACATTCCTCATTAAAATAAAAGAAGTATCACAGTTTTTAAAACTGACCCACATTTGGTTTTTGACCAACAAAAACCAAATGTGGAGTAACGATTTACTCCTGGGGCCATATTGAAGTTCCAATATCTCTGGAATCGAATCTCATGGGGCATTGAAAAAAAAGATGCCAAAAGGAAAGTTTGTCAAGACCCAATATCTAAAAGGGCATTAAAACATTTTTAATATTTCTTGACTTACAGGCATGCAAGCTTTGGAAAAAAAGGAGCCGTTTCTCCATTTTTGGCAGATAATGCAACAAAGATTGTTAAAGTCAACAGATTTTACTAATAGACAAACCAATCTCTGTGTAAAAATAACATTATGATGCTGCCATCTTTCTGAAGTCATTTGGGTGAAAATTGCCATTTTGACCTCCCTCTACAAAATAGTGGTTTACTCAATAAATATTCATCAATGACATTTAACATTTTGGCTTTCATCACTATACATGTTCATCTTTCTTCAGAATAAATGTTATCAAAATAAAAAATTGAGCATGGGACCTCTGGTTGAGTTGACACAGAATGAGCCTATTGCTTTTGTTTCGTAGTTAGGACCAAATATGTGAAGTAATGGGTTCATTAATATTGAATCATTAATAAAATAGCTTAAAAAACAAAAGTGGGATCAGAACCACGAAAATGTATAACTAACAAAGCATCTCTGTATTAACATGCACTTTATGCCCAATGGCCTGGACACTGTCATATCAGAATGACAGCCACATATGGTTTTGCTGCTGAAAATATCTGTGTTTGTTTTAAGGGAGACATGTTATACGTATTTCAAACATTTCTCTTTGAAAAAATGTTAGTCAAGGTTTCTTGTACCAAACCTTTAAGACCTCTATTTATAACTGAGCTCTGCTCTGAATTTCTTAATGTAATCTGATTCGTCAGAATGGGCCCTAAATACTAAATGTTCCCTATTAAAAGTCCATTAAAAGCTTGATTTCTTTGGTGAATAATGCACTTGGAATGAAAGGGAGGTGCCATGTCCACATAAGTCAACACACACACACACAAAACAATCCTCAGCACAAAATTGTAACATAATTCAATACAGACAAGTATGATTAACGTCAAGGAGAAACAACTGCCATCAGCTGAAACGCAAACATCAGCGGCAACATTGCAAGTGCTGAGATGGAAGTCAAATGTTCTTATACTTACGTTCCCAAAACCTCTTTGAAGTCATAGATGTCCTTAACGTTGGCAGTTTTCTTTTTCCAAGAGTGTCCATCCTCTCCCAATGGCATTTTGCTACGGTCAATGATGGAGAAACTGAGAGAAGAAGAGGAAATCGTTCAATTACTATAGAACAAAGGCCACGCAAAACAATCCTACAGATATTTACAGCCAAATATTATGTTTTATGACATGAAACTACCTCAGATTCAGCTTTGACCTATAGGGCTATTCACTTGGACCTTGACCTCACCATGAGGAAATCTTCAGGTTTACATGACTGTGGTATAATTTACAAGTGTTACTGGAAGACACATTAAGACCTTAAGACACCATCATGTCAGAGCAAGTGCTTCCCATCTGTCTTGAGCATTTCAACGTTTCTGACAACTACACACTTCTATCATCCAGGCCTGTTTTATTTAGCTCAGACTTCAATGAGACGTGAGAAGATAAACTGAGCTCAGTCAGCCGCAGTCGCTTAAAGAATCTCGCAACACTTGCGTGTCCACATGGGTGTATCTATACAGTCAGAAAGAGCTTTTACTGGCTGTTAGTTTGTACTGTATAGACAAAGACAAATATGAAAGTTTAATACTTAGCTGGTTAAGCATGGCGGAAACTACTGATTTATTAAAGGGATAGTTCACCCAAAAATGAAAATGTGATGTTTACCTGCTTACCCTAAGGGCATCCAAGATGTAGCTGACTTTGTTTCTTCAGCAGAACACAAAATAAAATACTGTTCAGTTTTTTGCAAAAAACAATCGTTTCGTGTCTTA